>NC_044500.1:42397057-42427057 GCF_902362185.1 Chanos chanos
TGTTTCTTTGTAATAGCTCACTGCATCACTGTTTCCCAGTAATGTTACCCAAGACTCACACGATCTATTACTTCCATTCTGTTGAAGAAGCCAGTTAGACTGACTGCAGCTCTCACACAGGGGAAAGAAATAGCTTTTATCTATGCACAGAAAAAGCAAAAGAGATGGAGGAAGAGTGGGAGGTGGTGAAGCTGGAAACAATGCTGGTAGTAAGTTCAGCATTAGCCGAGGAGACAGTAATAATCTTTCCCTAAGGCATTGAAGTGCAGAAACACATGTAATGGGAGTAGATGTGGCATGCGAAACAGAGATTAAAGCTGTGGATATCTGACTGTTGGGTCAAAGAAGCAAATCCCGGAGCCCCTGTCGAAAGTCTGTACCAGTGCCCTTGAGCAAGGTCGTCCACCTTCAACAACATCCTTACAGTGTGTCTGCGCGTCTGGAGCCGACGCAGTAAAAATATTTTTGAAAATCTGTTAAGCTCCACATCTTCGCGGTATCACATATGCATAAACAATGTGCACCGATATTTTAGATTCAGACGTGGTTCGAATTTTCTCATGTACTCACGCAGACAAAGAGATGAAGTATTGATGGACAAGTTTATCAATTTTTATGTTTGTTTTTTCACTGTTATGGTCTTAGCGTAGAGCCGCTCGGTCAATAAGGATTTGATGCATACTGTTGGCCGAGATAGCTTACACTCAAGATGCTAATATGAGCGTCTTTATAACTGGAAACAGTATGAGTATGTGAAGGCAAGCTGTGACCCTGTAGACTCCTACTGTATATACTCCAAGCCGTTACCCTGTATACTCCTACTGATTCTGCCCTGAAGATGCTTAGAATTGTTAGAATCTGGAAATACACCAATTATAGCCACAGGAATGTGTCACATACCCACTGATAAAGCTGTTTAAAGGTAAAAAATACAACGTAAAAAAGAAAAGAAAGAAAGATGTGGAAAGTACTGAGAACCGTAGAGCCTTCCTGTACAGGTCCAACCTTTTGCTGAGTGGACGTGATGAACCAGGTTTCCAGCATCCTTTTTGAAGTTTTCTCAATGTGGCATCACTGTAGGCATTTAAACCACGGAGTGAACAAGCATGTGTGAGATTTGTTTTCGCTTCTTTTTACCATCAGTTGTTTCCTACATTTCAAAAGCGTCACTACAACAAGCTATCACGTCTCTTTGTTAGACTGACTTCGGGGTTGCCTGCTTTTATAAATATCCACCTCACACCGTTTTTGTCGAGAGAGTTTCTCATGCAGTTCTTTTTTTTGTTTTTTGTTTTCCAGCGAAGATACAACCTTGTTCCTCTCTGACTGTCAAGAGTTTTCACACACAAACATCCTCTCCCTCCTGTCAGTGATCAGAATCTGCCTCTGGCTGCTAAATAGATTTTGAAATCTCCTGAAGATGCTGTCACAGAAACACTGTTGTCTCTATGCAGTGCATAATTTTAACAGACATCTCTTTCAGTGGCGGCTTTGTGCGTGCGCGCGTATATGTGTACGCATACATGCGTGTGTCGCTTGGCGTGTGATGTGCATGTTCACTCGTGATAAAACATAACAAAAGGAAGGTTGATCTTTAAAACACACACACACCACATCACATCACATAAGGTCAGGACTCTATGAAGTCTTAGAAACTGCACTTTGCCTTTGTTTTCAAAACTAGCGTCTGAACTCCGTCCCAATAAACCCTATAACCATCTGCCGGAGAGAGCAATCTGCACAAACCATCAGGTTTTTTGAGTTCATTGTCTAACATTAGTCTGTTGTTGTTGTTTTTTTTCCCCTTTGTTTGTGCTTTGTACAAACAGAGGTGTGGGTGGTTCCACTTATATATCAAGGTCTGGCATGATGTGAGTATTCACCCTGCATCTTAATTTCACCGCTCTCAATCAATGTCTGCGGATGGAGTTGTGCTCCGAGGCAGAGCAGAAACAAAAGCTTCATTTTGTGTTATGCCTGGATTTTGTCTGTTTTTGAACTGTGGGGGTGGCTGAATGGCTCATTGGCTCCTCCAACTGGAAATAAAAGGTGAAAGTTAAAAAAAAAAAAAAAAAAAAATCTACAATGTCCTCAAAAAATGCATGATTCTATTTAGGTTCCACTATGTTATAAGAAATATGTGTTAGAAATATTTTCATTTTGCTGATTTCTTAAAAAAAAAAAAAATCACAATGCTTTGATGTATAAGCTTATAGGTTGAGTCCCACAGCTTTGATGAAAAAAAACCCTAAACACTCGACAGCCATAAATCTATATTGAAATCTTTGATAAGGAAACAGTATTTGACTCAGAGGAAAATGAATCTCTGTGCAAATTAGAATATTACATCGTGGATGAGAGAGTGTGAGAGCTTTTGATGGATTATATGAAGTAGGAAAGGGAGAGAGAGATAACTATTAATCAAATCAGAACTTGCCTTGAAGAGCATGTTGGTTTTCAATTGGAAAATTATATTTTCACGTCGAACATTCAACTCGACTCACAGCGTATGAAAGGGACTTGATATGTTCTAAATCAAAGAATGCTCTCTCTCTCTGGTTTTAATGGTAAATGCCCAGAGACATTATTAAGCAAAGTATTATTAAAGTCATTTTATACAAATGAGGAATTTCGCTTCAATGCGTCATATGACAGAGAAAGGCAGGGCAAGTGCTTCTTCTTATCTCTAATTGCACATTTGAGAATTTTTTACTGACCCGTAAAAGAAAATAAAGAAGACTAAATAATATGAATTCCTGTCTCTCTTCCTTTTTTTTGTCAGTTATTAATGTGTATATCAGGATTGCACCGTATCAAAGGATTACGATATAATGAGATACATTGACATGGATAGAATCAAAATGAGAGAATCAGAATAATATTTTGCTTGTTTATTATATATATAATTGCCTAAAATTTACCAGGAAAACAGGAAAGAACCATATGAACTACTGCTTCTGAGTCACACAAAGTAAACATTAGGATAGGAACCATAAAGATCACAGAGTTCATCTCTGCAACATTGAACCCTTCATGATGAAAAGAAAAATATCCTTGAGGGTTGCCTTGAAATATAGTGTTTGAAAACCAGAGAACCAAAGAAAATATTATTTTGCTCTGTAAGACATCTATCTACAACCTAAGTAAACCAAGAGGCTTTTCAATGGAAAGATACAAAAAACAAAAGAATGAAAATTGAATATATTTTTCTCTCTCTCTATTGTGAGTCTGTAGTGGTGAGTCATGTAGCTCGTTCTGCTTTATAGTGTGCGTAGGCTGCAGTTTTATAGCACACATCCAAACAATGCCACAAGCCTGTGTAATTTGTGCACAGGCTAAATATGTTTGAGAGGTTGATCGATGATAATAACAGTCACTTCTGGAGGTGTCCAAATTCTGCATGTGTTGGCAAATTGTTTTGGATGAATCCGACAGCAACCGTGAAACAGGGAGGAAAGACCGGCTTTTCTAGACGGTTTCTGCGCGGTTACTGTTTCTTCACCTTTTATACTGACCCCAAAATATGCTAGCACCTGAAAAGACGAAGAAGAGATAGGGAATGACCTCAAGCCGCTACTGTGGTGACCTTGGTCAGTTGACCATGTCAGTAACATCAAGAAGTCCTCAGAGCGTTCTCCGATAAAGCCAATACCAATTTGTCAGGGACTCTTGGCAATATGAAGAGCCTTTGTACACAAAGTTTAGAGCAAAGGGGACGGGATGTTGCCAACATTTGCTTTCCAACTACTTTAACACAGCTCTGACAGAATGTTTTCTCTGGCCTTTGAAATGAGACTGAGAGAAAAGAACAAGGGGGGGAAAAAAAAACAGCTTGCTATCTCTCCTATCTTAAAGGTCAAGTGTAGACAAGTTGTTCACAAGTCCATGACAGAGAAGGCCTGTGGGATGAGAAATGGCACATTTATCTGAACGTATATATTGAGAGAGAAAGTAATGACCAGTGGCTGGATTGATCATGTTTCGAACTAGGAGGTTCTTAATGAGCCTTTCCCGCTCTGGCTGTGGCCATGTGTCTAATTGAGATGTTCCAGGGCCCATTTAGATACTGCGAAAGTGCTAGGTGTGTGTGCGTGCATGAGAACGAGGAGAGAGAGAGAGAGAGAGAGAGAGACAGAGAGAGAGAGACAGAGACAGAGCTAGAAAGAGAGAGAGTGAGTGAGTGAGTGAGTGAGAGAGAGAGAGACAGAGACAGAGCTAGAAAGAGAGAGAGAGAGAGAGAGTGAGAGTGTGTGTGTGTGTGTGTGCGCGCGTGTGTGTGCGTGGACAGCAGCCTCATTTGCCCACACAGCAACTATTATGAGGATCCATCCATTACCCAGGCACAGCACACGGCTCGCACCAAAAACCCACACACAGCACAGATGACACTCCAGAGACCAGAGAGCATCGCAGCATAATTACTATGATTATAGAGGATTCAATTGGGCATCCGTCCAGCTTTTACTGGAAATGTACAGGGCCATTTCGAGTCAAACATTTCAGGGGAACTGATTTGTCAGACAGGGTCCACTGGTCTATGGAAAGGGCTTCTATCACTAAATGAACCATTTGCATTTATTAGCACATTTGGGGCTGTTTTGTTGTTGTTGTTGTTGTTGTTGCTTTTTTTGGTTTTGTTGTTTGTGTTCTTTTGTCTATTTCAATCCATTATTTTAACCCAATCCTACATTTTGGAAAATGTATGCATAGGTGCGTGCGTATGTCATAAACACATATACATTTTTGTCACATCATCAAATGAATAAGCACTGGACCCAAGCGATAAGGTAAAGTCCCAGCGGGTCTATGGACTTTGCTAGAAAATGTGAAACTCAGAACACGTACTGAGAACATCTTAAAGACAGTGTGTCTCTAGTTCATATGTCACCCATATGCTTAGTGAGAGAGAGAAAAAAAAAAAAGCTCTTTATTTATTATCCCTATTTAAGTAATCCCAACTTTTCACTTAAGCTGATTCCCATTCTGAGCTAACAGGATTATTCTGTTCTGCAGGGGGACTTAGTGAGCGTTTTGAGGGCGGAGGGGAAAAAAAGTGAGGGAAAAGGGGGAAATATCCATGCATTTGTAACTCCTCACTTTATCTCCGTTAAGGGTGACGGGGGCAGACAAATGCCCCGGACCACACCCACCGTAACTATGTCAACAGGCCTCACCAAGTTCGGTTCAAAAACTGCCAAGTCATTGTTGTCCTTGCCTTAACCCCCTGAGAGTTGAAAATGATGCGAAAACAGAAAGTGTCTGAAAAATAAATTAGACTGTAATAGTAGTAACTACCACACCGATATGGCATGAATGAAGATGGTTGACGTAAATGCAGTCTGTGGTTGTCAAAGTGTGTGTGTGTGTGTGTGTGTGTGTATGTGTGTGTGTATCCACCCTTGTATGTGTATTTATATGTGTACATGCATGCAGATACACTATTCATTCTTACCAATTAAGTTTAAATGCAGTTCAACATGAACCGAGGTCAGAACGCTCTTTGTGGTGTTGTGATTTCACAGGCGCCTTTACGTCTCAGATCGGTTCCACGGGGCTTTACAGACAGCTTCTATAACAGCACAGGTCAAAAGACACAACCAGGCCTTCTGAGATCTGATTATTTCAACAGTCATCACAGAGAGCAGACACGTAGCTGGGATTCAGCGAACGCGGTTCCTCTGTGATACCTCGGCGTGTGAGATTTCTTAAAAGGCCTCGAAGCCATTTAAAGCCCTCACATTTGCGTTTCGCATTCACCCGTGCCCCGGAGCCTTGTTTGTAAGACAAATATTAGAAGCAAATGAAGGATATGTTGAAAGCGAGGGTATGAGGTGGATGTTATTTGTGGGTCGAGGGTCTTACATGGCAACTGAAATGAAAAATGCAAACACAAACATATCTCAGGAAATGTTGTTTTAACGCCTGCAAGCAACGGGGTATACATTAAAGCATATGAGACTTTCACTCCTTTATGTCTGACAATGACAAGAAATCATCCCTTTTTTCCTTCCCCGGCGTAAATATAACCTTAACCTTGCTCCCTTGACAGACGTACGACCAGCATTATTCTCCGTGGTCCGCTCAAAAGAGCGAAAAAACCTTGAGGATAGGAATTACACTGTTGTAGTCTCTAAAGAAATGCTGTTATTTGATGTGGGGGGGGGGGGGGGGTTCTGTGCAACATCACTGACCATATAAACAAACGTTCAGTATCAGATAGTTAGAGGCATCTGTTTGAGAGTAATGAAAACACTGTTTGATATGCCACGTGCGATAAACAGAATGGTAAGCGAAAAAAGGAGAAAGATTGCCCTTCCGCTAAGTGACCTGTTCTTGAACTATCAGTTTCATCTAGAGACCTCAAAAGACTGAAAACGAGTGTATCTCATTTCAATAAGCCAATTTAATGGCATGATTTGCATTCTTCTTAAGCGTGAATACGCCCTCATAACACCATTGAATGACAAGTATTATAAACATCTGAGGACGTCATTTTAAACTGACCACTTTTCTTGCTGAGATCTTAAGGTTGTATTGATTCCAGATTGAGCTTTCTGGAATCTTTGACCAGAAAGAGGTTTAGACATCTTCTCAGGTTTTTATGACCATCTGAAGCGTTAGCAATACTATGATGTCCTGCTTTTCACCAGACTCCACAATCAACAATCCACCAGTATAAATGTGACAGTTACATGCATTGCTTTATTTCAGAGAAAGGAGATAAACCAAACTAGACTAAAAAGTTTAAACGTGACAGTAAACACAATAACTAAACTGAATCTGTGTTTCCGACAGAATGTTTCTGTGTGTCTGTGGAAATGAAATCTGTGTGTGTGTATATGTGTGTGTGTGTTTGTGTGTGTGCATCTTTTTTTTCTGATGCAATTAAAATAAAGGATGTTGTCTGTGGGCCCTTTAAAAATAGGACTTGAGCTACACTCAAACTCAGCTCCCTAAAGACAAAACAAAGAAAAAAGGCATCTTAACATCGCAGAGGGATCAGAGAGAGAGAGAGAGAGAGAGAGAGAAACACCATGTTTCTGTCCTCATCAGCAGCACAAAGACTCAGTAGAGCTAATTATGGAGTGCGACAGCTCTGTAAATACACCTAATGAGTTAGAGAGAAAGCCATGGATGAGAGCTTCAACCCTGCGAATGACTGCTCCTGGCAGGGGGGCTCCATCTGCAAAGCCTGCCTCTCCACAAAGGGCCATGTGCTGGCAGTCGCCCGAGACTATTCGTCTCCTTCATTTCAAAAAAACCTCGTCTAAAAAACACACAGGCGTGGCCAGATGGGGAGAGAGAGAGAGAGAGAGAGAGAGAGAGAGAGAATTTTGACAGAGAGAAAGCACGAGAGGTCCTTTGTGACAGATGAAATTAATAACTCAGTCGCCGATGAAGTTTAATCTGAGAAGGGCTCCATTTGAATTGTCTGAAGCATTAAGAGAACTTTTAGTATGTAATGAGGGAAGGGAGTATAGTACGAATGTATGAATGGTGAAATTCATTTAATCTGCCTCCACTGTATCTGAGCCATTCATCTCTATTTGAGGGTTAACAAACACCATCACAGAAACCGCCTTTTATGATCAGCAACAAAATCACTGAATACATTTATGACAATTATAAAATATTAAAGTTGGTTTGTAATACTCACAGTCCATCTGTGTATGCATGTCCACATATATGCTCTCTGGAGCATTCGTGAATGCATATTTATTAATATATATATATATACAGTCCAGGATCACATAAATCTAACACTATATACAAAGCACTACACTGAGGGGGAAAAAAAACACTACCTTCTCTGAAATATAGAGTTAAGTAGGCAAGGATCTAAAGTTTTACTCCCTAATTAATCTTTTGATACTGCAGATCAGTCAGGTCCAGTATATTGGTCTTTGACTGTGGTCCCTTACGGTTGAAGACAGAACGTCGCAAACAATCAAAGGAAAAACCTGTGAGAGCCCATTGTCTTTCTCGCCAAGCTGCCACTAATGATTGTTTTCTGTCGAGCTGAACTAAAGAGTGAGTCAGATTAAAATCCACTAGCAGGAGAGTGGAGGTACGTGCTGCTCCATCATTTTTAACTGACTCACCTTCGCTTTGTTTGATAGGAAACAATCATTAGGAAACAAACATTCGTTTCACCATTGGAACTCTCTGAGTACAAAATCCTTCCAGCGTTTAATTCGACTGAAACTCATAGGTTCTCCGAGTTTCAAATATACATTTGTCCCTTAATTACACAGTGTGTTTCTTGACTAAATTGTTAGTCAATGGTAAATCCATGTTTGTTATTAATCTGTTTTTTAATTTCCTTTTGTATTGCCAGATGACACATGAGGTTCTTCTCCTTATGATCACAGAATACAGAAACAGCGGATGAGAGAGTTAATTGTACAAAACTAATTAAAAGGCAAAGCAGGCTAAATCCACCTTTAATGACACTGTGAGAGTTTGGTTCTTCTCTGTGAATTTATTTATCCAATCATCTTTTAGATTTGACCATTACAGATTTCAGTCCAGGCATGTTTTAAGCCTTTTTTTTTTTTTTATCTTCATCAAGGTTTCTGATTTCTCTCTATTTGGCATGGCAACCTGGGATACCTCATTTCATGAAGATGCCCAGAAAAAAAAAAAGAAAAAGAAAAAAAAGAAAGTTAGTTCAGTTTATCAATTTGGAGTTCATTTAAGAATATTTCAGCAAATGCACAGCAAGCCGGGATTTACTTTGATAGACAGCTGTGAACAAGACATGACAATTAAACTCTTAAACACCTTCCTGAACCTAATTTTATGAAATGTAGGGATGAAGATTATAAAAGGAAGAGGATCAGATAGCCCAGGGCATGCTGGTGAAGTAGGAGGCTGGTATCTGTAATAGCTTTCAGATAGAACACCCATAGAGTTAAGAACCTCTTTGGCCTCATTATTTTTTAAGCAATATCTACTTAGAATATCATAGAATAGAATCAGATACCAATTATAGGTAATGGAAGTTTATGTATGACATAGTGGGGTATGTTAAAGATGACCATTTGCCTGCTCCAGAAGGTGGCAGCACAAACTCACCAGATACAAATTTTGTCTTTTATCAGACCAGCTGTTCCCTAAAGCCGTTTATTCAACCAAGTCTTTTTCATGTATATTTAAAAAAAAGAAATGGTTGCATAAAAACCAATGGCACAATGAGTGCTGGGTCAAGATTTCTGTGTTTTGTCATTGTTGTTGTTGTCGTTGTTGTTTGGTTTGGGGTTTTTGTAACTGGTTCTCTATGCCTATCCTACTGCTTGACAGTCAAATTTCCTTAAATTCATTCCTTCAATCTAGTTAAATGTCTCCAAACAACCTGTTATTATAAAGGAGGCAACATACGATTCTGTAATTTTGATTTTAATTTGTATTTTATTTTTCACAGTACTGTACGTGGCGTGCACAGCCACACTGATAAAAAAAGATTCAAATAGTCGTTAGTTACATCAAATAATCAGGACAAAACAGATCGACTGAATTAATTACACCAAGCCTGTCATTTATTTCTTTTTAACCAGCTATTAGCTTTTGTGTTCTCTGCAGGACAGTGTCCTGTAATGTATTCTAATATGCAGTATTATAAAAGAAATTTTAAAAAAAAGCTGTTTCCTACATGAACCGGTGGGACATTTTTGGCAGCAGCAGAGTGATGAAGCATAACAGAGAGTTCACAGTGGACCCAGAGACTGCTAGCTCAAAATGCTAATGCCATTATATAGATAATTAGTTCGGAAAAGCTAAATTAGATCAGCCAGATAAATGACTCTGTGATAATGATACCATGGATATGAGAGGGGAGATGAAGCTGTAAACATCAGCTTTCTAAAACAACACATCATCAGTATTACCTCTGTATTTTAGGATTTTCTGGTGATGCTTCGGAGAGTTATTCTTTTAATAATATGCTTTTAACACAACACTGATATCCAATCTGTTTTTAATATAGGCCTACTATTTAAAGCATAGTGTATCATGGGGTGCTTGTCATTCATAATTCTGATGCAAAAACTAGTACCTCCAGCAAAACCACAGTTCAGTTTTTAAGGCCTCTTGAACCTACTGCAGACATACCATTTGCGCCTGGTCAACCAGTCAATATGGGAATAACATGTTATGAATTCACCATCTAGGTTTCAGAAGCCAAGCAACTACAAACATTCCAAGGATGTACAGGGTACGTTCCGTAACCGTAAGAGCCTGCTGGGTTTGAGAATGCATCTAGCTTGTAGATGAATGCTCAAAAACATTTCCCTTTGATATTTAAAAATCACACGCTGAAGCAAACTTGTAATGTTTGTTGTTGTTGTTGTTGTTGTTGTTGTTTGTTTATGTTTGTTTTGGGGGTTTTGTTTATTTTTTAACTTCAGTACAATGACTAGACATAATTATATTATGCTTAACTAGAGATAATTGTATCATGCTTGGACCAAGATCAATCACTCACATCATATGAATCCACTGGACCATCAGCACACAACAGATTTGAGACAGCTCAGAACATGGCAGTCTGAGAGATCAGAATGCTGTGATTCAGCCTTATCCATTCCCACATCTTCAGCTCATAAGAGAGGCTTCATGAAGTTTTCAGCAGAGTTTTCATATAAAGTCTTAAGCTTAAAGTAAAGTAAAGTAAAGCCCAACACCTGGGAAAGAAGTAGACAGTGAACACAACTCCAGGTCTGAAAGCTTTGGTGGTACAGAGTGAAAGGTATCTGTGTGATTTTATTTGACAAAGATCAGATGAAAAAGTAAAGAAGTAAAACATTGAAGAAAAGTAAATGTATCAGTGTTCATGTTTAACTGACAGTGAAATAGTCAACAGACAAAAACAGATCAGAGAAATCGACCTATTTTGACATAAGCTCTATTTTTTCACAAAGAATAGCAGAAGCTCAGGTCTCTCCTTCCTGCTGTAAGTTGCCATAGATATTTAATGCATATTTTATGATAGATATGAAAGATTTTTTTTTTTTTTTTTTTTTACTTGTTGACGTACAAAGAATGACAAAACAAACATTTACTGTATATAGAACCTGTTTAATTTCGCTATGAAACACTTAATCCATAACTTCTGTTCATATTCATATTTTTCTGAATCATAACAAAGTGTTTTAAAAATTGATCTCCAGCAAACAGTGTCGCTAAAATAGACACAGAAAATATGTTCATTTAGCTGTTGAACAAACAGTGTTTTGGTTTTATCAGCTTCACAGTCACATTCCTGTAACGTTTAATCACTGGGCCAGCCCCAAACTGGGATTTTCTGTTCATCCAGCAAACAGAAAAAGATACAAAAAAAAAAAAAAAATTAAATATTTTGATAGTAGTTTCTTTGATAGGCAGAGGTCAAGAACAATGGCATTATTTGTTTGATGGTGTAAGTGCCAGAGCTTACAGCGCTCTGTGGGTTGCCTAAGCCCTCTAGCCTTCTGTGATGTCATACGTCTGGGCCACGTGCCCGTTTGGTGGCAGTTGCTCCTTCGCAGCCCCGGATTCCCAGACCAGGACCTGTTCTTTTGAATGCCTTGGTGCCAACCAAGCTCTGGACAATTCCCAGCCATGAGAGACCATTCCCCCATCCTTACTAAGCTCCCAGCTGACCGGTGATGTCCAGCCTCAGTGACTCGACACACTGACATGCAATCCCCAGGCCAGTTCACTGTTTGCTCTCTTAGGCTTCCTAATCTGTCACTACCAATTAGCATAATCTTACTGCTTGTGCTAAATCCTTTAGGAGTGGGGAGCAAGCTATGAACAGGTGGCTATGAAGAGTCTGCTGTTACTCAGATAGGTACGTAGTTTCATACAGTTTCATACAGTTTACTGTATTACTTCCTTCTCCTGCCCTGTCGCATTCCTCTCTTTTTCCACTTCTTTCAACCATTGTCTCTTTGCAGCCCGACTCGGGATGAATCCACAACTAAAGGTCTCCTTTTCTTAAGCTGGACCATTTTGTCAGGCTGAAAACCTTGCTCTGATGGTGTTGTCTCCATAAATATCTGACTGGACGAGCCCCCTTCTGGAATACCCCTCTGTTGTCCAGGTGCCAGGGAGCGCGAGGAGGATCATTTCTCCTTTCTCCCCTCCCTCCTGCAGTGAGGGTGGACACAGACACAATCATCCGGGAGAGCCTTGCCCTGGAGCAGTGTTTGGAACGCAGGGAAAACTCTGGAAATTGAGATTTAACGAAAAGCGCACCTGACTGGGGTGGAAAAAGCAAACAGAGTTGCACGCTAGAGAACATGGGGGCATCTTATGGAAAGAAAGTAAGTTAAGATTGAGCTTGGAAACTTATTTATGCACATTAGAAACTTTAGGCTATTTGTCACCACCATAAGTATGTCATTTTTCGACTGTGTCAATAACTGGGCCTGTTTAGCTGCATGAAATGTAAACACAAAAGGAAGTTGGTGTTTGTGTCATGCATTTATGATAGTTTAAAAAAAGTTGGACAAGTGCTTCTGTCCTTAATTTTCTATACAAACCTGTTTATGGAAATATTTTTTGCAAAAATGATGTATCAAAACTGAATTATCAAGACAACCAAAAATACTTTTAGATCTTATTTGTTATTTTATTCAATAATCTAGAATAATACATTATTTCATATCCCAGTCATTTCTCATTGCAATTTTTAATAACTCTGAACAAAACGTTAGCAGTCACTGTAAATTCCACAAATGCCCTAAGGTTTCTGATTAACTAGAGAACTCATTGTTAGCTATTGAATAAGCAAAAAGGGTATTCAACCAGTTACATTCACAAATATTTGAAATATGGGGCGGGGACTTGTGTGCAGAGGGTGTGTGTGTGGGTGTGGATCACAGTCAGCATTCAGATCTGAGACTGACAGCTGACAGCCGGTTACTGTAGGATTACACGATATATGATCAGCATCTCATCACCTTTGGGAGTTGTATCGGATTTCATAATTTAAACATCAGAGATTTCTTCTCTATAGCTCCTACCCGGCTCAACGCATACCAATGCTGGTATCCAACAGATTATTTTTGCAATGACTTTCCACATCCATCAGGCACGTAGAGAGTTAGTTCCAGGCCAGTGGCGGTGAAGCCCCTCCCCTTCCGTTTACAGGCAGACTTCACAAATTTAGCTTTGAATCAGTGAGTCAGATCCAAGCAAATCTTTACGTTACAGAAACTTTGGCAGCAACTTAAGAAAACTGAGGAATATGTTCAGCTCTGGCATCTTCAGGTTTTTCCAAGGTTTTTTTTTTTCTTTTGGAGGTCACACTGAGGTGTGGGTGGGAGGCTTTCAGTGAAAGTCTTGAAATGTCAGAGCATGTAAAAAGAAAAAAAAGTTGTAGTTTTGCCACTGCTGCCAATTTGCCTGCCTGCTTGGCACCATAAGAATACTCATGTTAATCCTCTCTATATTTGTTACCAGCTCTCACCGTACAACACCCTCTGTACACACTTTCACACACACACAGACACACAAAACAAAACAAAACAAACAAGCTGGGAGGTAATGGACAAAGACACACTTGGCTTTAGTTTCCTTCCATTTCTCTTTTCTTCAAAAGATCATAATCAGGCAGATGTGTGTGTGTGTGTGTGTGTGTGTGTGTGTCTTTGTCAAAATCAGAGTGAACTGAAGCACTATCGTGTTTTTGCTAAATCGTACAAAGCTGTTTTCCAACCTGTTCCCAGGGGCCTCATACAGACTGCCCTAAGCATTCCATTGCTGGCACATCATTTGATAATCACCAGACGATTATCAGAGCCTTAATGAGTTGGACCAGGTATGACAGCACTGAGCTAAATTAATGATGAAGGCTGGAACACATTGGGAAACATCGATTGAATATGATTAGTTTGCTTAGTTAGCTGTTTTGGGTTTTTTTTTTGGGGGGGGGGGGGGGGGGGGGGGGGAGTTTGCAAGTTCTAGATTCACTCAACTCATTTGTTTCCCATAGCTTTTTAAGCATGGTTGAGAAACAGTTCCAAATCACTAAGGGAACGAATAGATTTGGCTGCAGAACATTTGACTCCGCTGCACCGATAATGAGAATAAAAACATCCTAGATCAGTACTTGTACAGCCTGAGATCTCAGAGCAGAAAAAAACATGGTGTTGGCATGTGATTGGCCCTCCTGTTTAATAGGGACGTCAAGTGGAGTTAAAACCCTCCTGTTCCAAAGACCTACTGAGGCAGATCAGGGCATTCAGAGAAAATCCTTTCTAAATTATCCAACAGTCAAGCTAAAAATAATCACCCCATCTCGGAAAGCTTTTAGCTCACGAACAACAGGTGTTTAGCTCATCAATAGGCAATACATTTAAGAAAAAAACTCTGAATGCAATGCAAATGATGTGAATTCCAAAAACCGATGCCGTTGCATTATTATAAAATGCAGGTGGTCGCCATATGCACAGGTATCTGCCAAAATATAGTAAACACTTGAGCAATCCCATCATGCCTGAGGTAATGTATAAAACTGCTGGACAGGCGCAGTCACCTACTGGCTTCGCTAACCAGGTTAGAGGAAGAGATGTCAGAGACTCAGCTATGAGGGCTGGTAATGAGGACATGTTTAGTACAGACGTGCATGATGATGACTGCTCAGCGTGTTATTGTTTCATGCTGAAGAGTAGCTGAGATGTTTATTTCTGGGCATTTGAATCGTTTGAATCATTTTAAGCAATTATATAGGAATGATATGAAGACTATGGAGTGTCAGCGGGAACTCGTGATCAGACAGAGAGCGTCTGCAGGATGGAAACTCCAGCCAAGAACTTCTACTTCTACATTACTTTATTGTTACAAAGCTGCAATCTATATAAAGCCTTTTATGGTGTACCACACATGTTATCATACAATGTAGGCAATGTAGGATTGTTGTTGTACAAAAAAAAAAAAAAAAAAAAGTCAATGAAGACTACTCTTTGTATGGATCCTTCTCCTCTGGAACATCTAGAGTTAGGAAATCAAGGGTTTTAATCATTTAAGGAATTCACCTTGGAAAACATGTTTCAATGTCTGAAGCTCTGGCTGATGGAAGGTGATCCATGAGAAATGCAGTTTGAAATCATGTATTCTCAAAGAACAAAGTTTCTAGTTCAACAGAAAGTATGTGATGACCTAGTCAACGTGTTACATTCAAGTTTCAACTTCAATAGATCTGAGGCAGTCAAGGCCCCTGGTTCATTTTGCCTATATCTAGGCTTAGGTAATATTGACAGTGAAGTCTGAGGGAAAGACATCAACAACTAGGATCAGCTGTAATCAAAAGCACATGCCCCTTGACAGCGATGTCCTTGCAATAGTACAGGGCAAAAACAGACAGGCAACTCTGCATCAGTTGACTCCAAATATTAATCTTGGGCATGAGCAGGCAATTTCATAAAGAACAGTCTGTCAAGAACTTCACAGATTTGGAATCACAGTTGGATTCTATGCTTGTGTTTACAGACCATGTCTACATGTAAAGTGGTATGAAAAATAAACTCAGTGGTGCATTAAGCAATGGCCCATTGAGTCATACCTGAACCGGAACCTGGTTCCCAATTAGCCGACATATGTATCTGTGGTTTGCATGAAAAGAAACCTACAGGCTGGAGTGTTTGTTTCCAATGGTGAAATCTACTGACAGATCTGTTATGGCGTGTGTTGCATTTTCCAGACATGATTTAGGTGCACTTTACCCTTAGGAGGAAAAGCAATTGCTCATAAAAACACAACCATTCAGAATAATCACCTCCAAATGATCACCTCCATCTTACAGTGAAGCATCTCTGGATTGAGGAGAGTGGTCTCATCCAGGATGGCAATGCTTCCATCCGCTGGGCAAACCATGAAAACAGTGTAAACAATATGCATTGACTGCCTTAGACGCAAGAACCTATCCCAGGAAGACATGTTTGGAAGATACTACAGAGATGTTGAGAAAACATCTTCCACCATCCTCAACAAAACACTGAAGGATAGAATTCCTCGGAAAAGAATGGTGTTTCCTTCTTCCGTTAGAGTCACGGATACTTGTAGGATCTACAACAAGGGGTTATTGTAACTGCTCTGGCAGCTGGTTGGGCCGTAATACCCTCTTGAGACACTTTGGTTCGTCTTGACCTCCCTTTGACTTCTTAAGATACTTAGTGTTTCGTTTATTTTTTTTTTACCTGTACACCTTTTTTCTGCTGTAAAAATTGTGAGTGCTCATTCTTTGGTTTGTCTCTCATGGGAGAGGCAGGACTAGATAAATGTGAAGGTGCATCTTATGAAGGTCGTCTCTACTCTTCTGTTATGTGTGTGTGTTTGTGTTCTTGGGGAAGAGTGTTTACTGGTATTTCAGTAAAAGAGAAGCTTTGATAGACGTGCTTCTCAACAGTTTTTGAGTTGAAAATACACATGGTATCCAAATGATACCTGTGCAGAGAAGAGGAGGGGGTTTGAGCAGAGTGTTTCTGTTTTGTGTGTGTGTGTGTGTGTGTGTGTGTGTGTGTGTGTGAGGGAGGAGGGGAGAAAGAGAGAAAGAAGGAGAGGGAGAGAGAGAGAGAGAGAGAGAGAGAGAGAGAGAGAGAGCGTACGTGCATGTGTGTGTGAGAGAGAGAGAGAGAGAGAGAGAATAGCGGAGGGTCAGATATGTTGTCATGACCTGGATCAAATGAAAGAGCTGGCATTCCAGGGAAAGTGGGGCAGATTTTGTAGTAGATGGGCCAGTTGTCTTGAACAGAGACCTGTAGAGACGGGTAATCAGAGCTGTCCATAGTTAGCTATACCCTCAGAAAAGAGAGTTCACATCAGTGCTCCCTCACATGGAACTCTTCTGCAGAATTCTTCCTCTGAAGCAAAGAACAGCTCCGATTTCACTCCATTAGAGCGTTGAGCTGCTCTGTAACAAGAGGCAACATTTTAATGGGCCATTTGTGCTTAAGGCTTGGTTCTGCTGGTGTAGTCAGTGCTTTTACATATAAAAAGAGACTATTTGTAACTACTCACTGACTGTTGATGTGATTAAAATGAAGTAAAAACCTTTTTAAATAAGGCTGGCATTGATTTTAGCAAGCCGCAAGCAGATGTATTGCAGATATCGTTTGAAGTAATTTAAGGCAACAAAGAATTGGTCAGGTGGCCATTGTTTTCATATGATTGATGTACAGTGTGAAGCAAGATTAGGGTTATAGAAAGGCAGGCAAAGACTGAAGTTACATTTTAAACCTCGGGTCAAACTGTTGACCTCTTCCAGATGCTTTCTTAGAAATGTTTGACATTTCAACATATAGGTTTATGTTTAGCCATCTTGAAGGTGACAGAGAAAGACAGTATCTCGTCTGCATTCATCTGGATACATCAAATGAGAGAAACTCAAGCAAGCAGCATGTCAAGCTGGAGAAGGAAAGAAAGAAAGCAAGGAAAAAAGACAATCTTACGCAGAGTCTTAAATAACATCAATGCAAGAACACGGACGGCTGGCAATGTTTATGTAATTTTCATGAAGTTTCTAGTCAAACATGCCCATTAGTTTGACGTATGAATAAACTATAGGCTCTCCTATAAATACCTCAACAAACTTAACTAGCCCTGATGGTTATAAAGAGGCCTTAGTCAAAGCTCTCGTTGTTTAAACAGTCAGTTCTTTAATGAAAAACTCAGTAAGCAATAATAACCCTCACACTATAATAATAATCATTCTCAACCTCCGTACGGTCCAAGGGATTCACTCCGTCAATGTAGCATGTCTGATTGCCCAAAGCCCTTACTTTAGGCCATCTAAGCATGGATTCAAGACATCCTGCCGTTCATAAACACGCTGATCCAGTCTCAAGTAAACACATGATCAGTCTACAGTCTCATGATGTCATATGGATGTAGAACTACAACATGACTGCTTGGTCACCAAAGTCAAGGAGATTGTTGCGCCTGTATAAGAAAAACTCTGAGAACACCGTCATGGTGTCACTACATACCCCCGGGACAAATGTACAATTATGACCTTTTCAGATCTCACAGATTTACCCAATAGCATTATAAAGTATGGTTTGAATCGTGGGTCACCTCACTTGCGTATTTTTCAGAATCTTGTGAGTGTCTTTCTTGTTGTTGTGTGAAACGAATAGAAGCTAGGTTGATCCGTGTGCGAGAGGAGACCTAAACTCGGTATTTCATACCTGACAGTTGGATAGTGTCCCACTCGCTGCCTGCTCTTAAATAGTCAGCCCTCACTCACCCTCACACAAACAGACAGGGCCCAGCTGCACCTCCATTAGAACAGATGGTGTTTGTTTTAATGTGTATGGAGGTGTCCCATTTGAAATTCTTCTTTTTGAATCACACACCTGAACAGAATAAGTATTTGTCAAGGGGGATTTCAGTTGTTGCAAGTCATTCTGTTGTTTTCTGTTTGGAAAGAAATTTCTCATACGGTAGAAATTATTCTTGGTTTTCCTTTTTTTTTTCTTTTTTTTTTTTTTGATAAGCAGCAGATGATTAGCAAAGCTGAGGTTCTTAGCATAGTGATTACCTAAGTTCAGTGTTCAGATAGTAATACAGATCAGTCCTCATACAACATCAACAGTTTCTTCTTCAGGAGGGCTGCACAGGGATGACTAATGCCAATTCTGACGTACAGATTTTATGTATCACTCCCAAGCCCAAAGGAATATGAAATATCCAGTTTTCGCTAGGCTTTGATTATATATGTACATACATACACACACCACACACACACACACACACACACACACACACACATAAATATGCTGTATATATATTACACATATATCACATATGTTACAGGTGCTGAACTCTGACCCCAAAATCCAGATCCGCTCCTGTTGTTTTTTTTTTCTTCTGTTTCTTAATTTATCATTTGATTGACCGTGGTGTCATCAGTCCTGGCTCCCACAGAACTGAGCAGTTATAGTACATGCGTGGTATACATAGCATGATATACTGTTTGACACACAGCCAATAGTGCAGTCGACTGTTATTCTCTCTCTCTCTCTCTCTCTCTCTCTCTCTCTCTCTCTCTCTCTCGTTATAAAAAGCTTCAAACTCAAGGACTGAACATGCAGTCCACTAGGTGGCAGAATGAGCAAAAACATGACAGATACTACAGCACTTACATCTCTCTGTCATTTTACCAAAGGATCATGAGTGTGTAATTTGAAAAGATTTTTCAGCATCATCATAAGCCGTACTGAATGCGCTAAGCCTTGCATGAACCAGCATATTTTACTTGTATATTAATGAATGTGTATAAAACATAAAATGTTAAAGTACATGTAAGAAGCTGTATTTAATATACACGCAAACAAACCAGCATGTTGTGAACTGCTACAGGACTGTTGATGTTGTAAACACTACTTTTTTTTTTCTTCTTAACAAACTGTGCAAGATGTTGACTAGCTGACTAGGAGTAGGAACAGCTCTGTTTCTCTGCTTTACTGTGCTATACCGGCAGCACCGTGGGATTTAGAAATGACTTCGGGGGGTAAAAGCAAAAAGGCAAAACAAGTCCATTTCATTACATAAGTGTCAACAGTGCCTGTTTGAAACCTGTCGGCAGAACAAAAGAACCCTTTGTAGTTTACGAGGACTCCAAGGGTCTGTTAAGAGAGCCTGAAAAAACATCTGTAGAACATGTCCCAAATCCAGGGAGTACATTTCCGTAGTGCCCTGGAGGGAGTGTCCTACTGTGCCAAACAGAGCTTTTGGCTGGGTGGACCTGAAGCAGAGCGATGTTAATGCAAGGCTTCCGCACGATGTGTGTGTGTGCGTGTGTGTGGTGTGTGTGTGTACAGAGTAGGCACAGATGCTGGGAACAGCTGGTGACCAGTGTTGTCCTTGGCTGTGTGCAGGTGTGGCAAGGCAGGTCACTCCATCAGCACAAGGCCTGTGCATGCCAACAGCGTCCTACACACATACCTCTGTCATTTATTTGGCCTGCACCCAAGAGCTTCTCCAAACATCACTACCTCTTTCATCCCATCAGGAGACCACAGTGCCAACTCAATCAATCCTTTCCTTAGGGTCTTTTAGCTCTTAGAAGAGCTTTTAAAAGTAAACTAACTGCTTAGAGAACAGGGAGTCTTTCCTCTTGAATAGATGTCAATAAATAAGATTGATTTTGCTCTTATGTGTTTATTGCTTAAAAAAGACCAGTTAAAACAGCCTCATTATTAAATCAGACCTATGCTTGGTAATCACCTTCACTTCGCTTTTTTACCAGATACCAGTTCTTTGGGCTACATTGCTGAAACTTGATGTCCTGTTCTCTGTGTTAGATGTGTTTTAATCCTAAAAGTGAATACCTGTGGAGCATTTTTATTAACGTAATTTTCACAGCATGTTAATGGTTGGAGGAGCAGGGAGAATGCTGTTCACCTTGTAATTGATACATAGATAACCTGTCAGATACAGGTCGATTATAAATTATGTTTTCACGTTCCACTCTTGGCTTTGTTGGTCAGTGTGGTTGAGCGCGGAACAGCAAAGCGTTGGTGTGTGACCATGCTCTCTGTCTGCCCTGAGGGTAATTAGCACGGGCAAGCCCTCCCCTTCCTGGCCTCTGCTAATTGTTTGTGTTGTCAGGGAAACCTGAGAGCTCCCAGCTGAAACAAGAGAGGCAGACCAAGGGTGGAAATCCATATATAAAAAAACAAAAAACTTTTTGTCCGCTGGTTATTAGTAGGAGTATGATATCGCCAAGGTGTTGTCTGAGGGCACGAAGGCACTTTCTCAGCAAGGTTAATAAAACATGAGGGAAATCAAACAACCTTCAGATCTGAAAGGTCAGATGACCAGTGCTTGTAACAGGACACTGGAGGTGGGCAACGGCTTCCAGATCACCTCCAGCAATGACTTTTGTGTTCTAACCCTGGTCACAGTCAAATCTCCAGGCTTTGGAGTGGCCAGATTGCCTTGGCCATGGCCTCCACTGGGATCTTGTCATAGTGAAGCTTTGATTGCCACTGTCACAGACATGAGGTCAAACATTGTTTTCATGAACAGCGAACAGTGCAGGTCCCTGTAGTCTGCTATTTTTCTGTTGCTGCCTATATGGTGTGACCGCCCTGATTCTTGGAGTTATTTTTGTATACTCTACTGACATAACACTGTTTGTTAGTGCTTTGAAACTGTCATGAATTAAAGTTACAATTATACAGTTTAAGACATTAAGGCCCATACTTCAGAAACCTACTATTGCAGGAACTATTTAATTAAAAAAAAAGCGCTACGTATCAAAGATTTTATAGTATTATGCGTGTTTTACATTGGGTCAGCTTAACTGAATTAGGTTTGAAAAGTTTATGTTTAATAATAAGGAATCCCTTAGAAGTGGCATTCAATATGCATTTTATTTTGACTTCATTAAAGCAAGTACAGTTACCATGGTTATCACACAGAGAGCTGGAGTCTGTGTAATGCAAAGTCACTCTAAATATGAATGGACCTTCCCTCTGCCTAAGCTCATTTACACTTGACTCTATTGTGATTAGAACAGGCTTTCCTTCTTAGTCTGAACAAGTCTCTGTTGATCGTAGTACCTCTTACAGCCTGATTATTTCACATTAGGAGAAGCATTGATCCCTTTAAAGAAAAACACGAGTAATTTTATTAAACTTCATGCAGGAGCGCTGTGTCAGTGGGTCTTTGTTTAGAATCTTCCAGATCTGATAAACGTCAGCGGCTGGCGACATTTTGTAATGGAAGGATATGGTTCCCAATTATGCCAATGAATTATTCATTTTCGACACATTTTCTGTTCGACACATTTTCTGAGTGTCTTTTTGACACAGGAGTGCACGAGGAACAATTTATCATCTCAACACAGAGACTTGAGGAAAAATAGATCATTCATTAAAGTTTTAAAAAAAATTCCTCAATGCTCCCTATTCTTCCTTGTCTCACTGGCTCTTAACAGGACAGAAATCATCTCATGTCCCACCAGTGGATTAAGAGAAATGCCCTACTGCCCCCACCTCTATACTCACCAAAAGTCCCTTTACCCCTCCTCAGTAATGCCAGGGGGAACACAGGACAGTGAGGGCCTTGTCCGAGCACCAAGGCTGAGAAATCTTCTCCTAGCAACCATAGACAGGCGCACAATATCTATTCACTCCTTCACAGGCACATCCAGAGAGGGCCCAGCTTTCAATTGAATTCAATCCTGTGAAGTACAGACTACAGAAGAACGGTGGCCCAGTGAGGGGAAGGGAGAGGAGGTGGAGGAGGAGGAGGAGGAGGAGGAGGAGGAGGAGGAAGAGGAGGAGGCGGAGGAGGGGACTGAGTCTAAATGTAGCTGCAGACAAAATGTCCTCCATCTTTTTATAGCCGCATGTCCAGTGTCGTCTACTTCAAAATCAATAAAAGGACAGCAGAGCAGAGACAGTAGAACAGTGATTATCAGGCATGAGCGATGAGAATGTTCTTTTAGGTAATGCACTCATGTCTGGTCTGTCTTTTCTCAGCAGAAAGCCTACAACATCGAGCAGCAGTGTGTGAAAAACGGAAAGCACCTGAATGGAGCAGGTAAGTCAGCTCGCTCAAGTTTCAGTATCAGAGTACAATAAAGAGGCAGCAAAACAACAGACCCCTGTGAATTACAATACTGATCTGTTACTGCCCAGTCTCCTGCACACGGTACATAACTGATCTTGTGTTTTAACACGCTACAACCTGATCAGAAATAGTTACAGAATCCCTGTTAAAAAAAAAAGAAAAAGATTCTGCTCTGAAAAATGAGGAATTCCGAGTGCCACACCAGGAAAACCGGCACCTTATTTGCAAACAGCGTTTGGAAGTGTTAGAGGCTGTGAGACAAACCATGAGAAAAAAAAAAAACATGATATGAAAGGCACTTTCTACAGTGTCCCTGACTGTTTCTGAAAAATTAAAACCACACTTGGTACATATCCTTTTAACAGTTTTTATCAGTAACCTACATAAAAGAGAGGATCATTTTGGTGATGAGATCATGATATCATAAAGTTCATGCTCTGGTCCAATATTTCATATGTAATCTAAAAGAAGCATAAGGCACTCATAAGGCGATTTGTTTATGGGTTTTTGTTTTTTGTTTTTTTTTTTTTTTCTTTTTTGGTTCATTGCTTTGTTGAATAGCTCAGAATGCTTTTTTCAATGCCCCATGTGTGCAAGCCATTCCAGAGGATGAAAGCCCTTCACTGACTGATGGCTAGTATGAGCTTTAGGCAGGGGAGCTTAAGCACTCTGCTAATCCTGCCAGACCCAGACCCCTGTGGATGAGAGAGAGAGAGAGAGAGGAAAAGAGAGAGAGGGAGACAGAGAGAGAGAGAGAGAGAGAGAGAGAGAGTGAGAGGCAGAGAGAAAAAGAGAGAGAGAAGTACAGGGAATGTGAAAGAGAGGGTGGAGGGGGGGGGGCGGGGCTGCAGAATACCCAGGGGTCATGTGACTGTTTACTCTTGCTGGGACAGTGAGGCATGTGTAAGGAGTGAAGCAGAGACTCTCGGACTGGCCCTTGAACAAACATGTAGGTTCCCAGAGTGTGCTGGGGACACAGACACAGGGACAGAGACACAGACAGAGGCACCGCACAGAGACAAGCAGCATGGCACAGGGTTTCGGCCACAGCTTCTCCCCTGAAGGTCAGCCAGGCAGACCCAGAGAAGTACTGGTCAAGTCAGGTAAGAAAACAAAAACCAACTCAACCATGACTAAGACCAGAGTGGGAGATTATACGCTGACAGAGGAGTGCGAAATGTGATTGCATATTGAAGCAAAATACTAGATGTTAAAGGTAGTTCCAGTCTGTTCCAGTGGCCTCTTTGCCCTGTGCTTCAGCTCCAGACTCTCATTAAAATGTTTGGTTTTGCTAAACAAGCACTTGCTAATCACTTTATGCTTTTGAAAAATGTGTGCTGGTGCTAAAAAGAGACAGTAGGCCCACAGCAGTGGATTCAGTAACCCTGTCAAATCTATTTTATTTGAAATATACAAGGACCAGTAACAAGGATACAGCTACAAAAGTCGATTTTTATTTTGCTGTTACTAGACTCTGCAACACAGAGGAAAGGTATAATGTCTACAGATGCAGTTACTAATGAAAGAGAGATGTAATTCATCACTGATCTGTTTTTTTGTTTTATTGGAATAAAGCTTCAGAAACTCTATGAAAAGAGGATTAACAGATGGACCTCTCAATCGTACGCTTCAATACTTTTAAATCGAAATGCTGACATTTTAAGTGAAAAATTAAAGGGAGATGGAAGCCATGCTTCGTGGTCAAACTCGCAGTCCAGTTAATTGAATGAACAGACCGGATATACCTCCAGCAGGAATGAGAACCCATCATTTATAATGATCTCATGCCAGCTTTAATGGCTGTCTGCTAATTGGCTCGAGAGAACGGAAGGGGCATTCCGTGTGCCCTCAGCAAATTTGTTAAGCGCAGAACAGGTCGTGTGAACTGAAGGAGTTCACTTCTGAAACCAGTAAGACGAGTGTGAAAGCTTCTGGTTTTTGCCCATGTGTAGTTTCACCTCTCACTCTCTTACGTAACCCGAAATGTGTATCCATGAACGACAGTCATAAATCTTCAAACATGAGCAAATTCTTCACGGGACATTTTAGAACTTAAGCGTTTTAATCTATGTCCATAGTTCAAGGTGTTCTGTTCACAACGGTCGTGTTTGCTTAACAGGTTTTCAATATGTTGAGACAGAGAATAGAGAAAAAAATTGTGCTTTCCATCATCCGTTTTGACACAAGGTGTGATAAAAAAAGCCATCTTTCACAATGTGCTGTTTTGATTTTTACCCATGGTATCTTTCTGAGTTGTTTATTTTAGTTGAAAAGTATGACCAAGGTCCAGTCCATGGTATGAGACCAAGCGGGATCCAATAAACTGCTCTAAGCGTGTTATGACCCCAACTAGGATCCAATAAATGGCTCTAAGCATGTTTGAAGAGTTATCAGTGGATGTGATGTCACTATGCACAGAATGAGTGTCGGATTCTTAAACAAACATGCCCTCAACCCACCAGCTTCATTTTAACTGAATCTGCTGTAGTGACTCAGTGAGATACAGTGGAACCTACTGAAGAATACTAAGAAGGCAACTTCCAAGAAAAGCTTTTCTTTCAAAATACATTCTTTCATATTGTTTGCTCAAAACATGTAGGTGAACACTCCTTTTTTTTTTTTTTAGTCTGTTTAGATAGGTGTGTGTGTGTGTGTATTTTCAGTAGATTCTGGTTAAAGAGCAGCCTGGCATGCTTGGGGCTTTTTTAATGATAATGACCTGCCAAAAACCTAAGTCTGATTTTCATGGTGTTCACTGGGTCAGTATTCATGGGAAAAGAGCTCCCCCTCCCAGCCCCGTGGGAGACTGGTAGCTCTGGGCATCTTCGCTGAAAGCTGCCGTCGTCATGGAGATGGCCTGTGTTCTGTTTGTATACAATCCATGCTGAGAACAAACCACAGCTCACCAGAGACTCTCGAAAGGTCTGGGTCGCAGAACGAGAAGAATCTGTCTAACTGAAAACATGCAGTTCAAGCTTTCAGTCATCATATCATGCAGCTCTAGGCTTCTGTCATCATTTCAAACCTTATGGAGGTCCCCACTGTAAAACATCCAACAACTCAGGCTGTTTTCTGGTATTTGTGGCCCTCTACAGAGCTGTGTAAATGTATTAATCAGCCAAACGTATACACATACATACATACGTATACATACACACACACACACACACACACACACACATATATATTGCTCTCTGATTATTGTACAAAACAGTATTCTGGGAACTAGACTGTATTCCTCACACAAAGAGACCTAGATCAATGATTCCCTTCACTCTCTGCATAGAAAGACTTCAAAGGTCAAGAGGGATGCTATGAAATGCATTATCCAAATAAAATAGAATGATATCAAGTTTCAACCCAGACAAAAAGAAAAAAAAAAAAAAAAAGCTCGCTGTGACCACGGAGCAAGACAATCCACCATCCACCATGTCACTGATATTGGATCAATAAGAGAAAAGATCCTATGACAGACTAACAGATGCAGTTTGGTCTCGCTGCTGTGTCCTGTGACAGGATGTGCCAGCGCACATATTAGTCCCCCATCCTCCCAATCTTCTCCAGCTCTATTGCATAACAAAATGGTGCAATCTCTCTCTCTCTCTCTCTCTCTCTCTCTCTCTTAATGTCTGACAGCTGTACATACATGCATACACAAATATGTAGGCACGTACACATATTTGCATGTACACACACACACACACACACACATGCACAGATCAGTGTGATAGGATAAGCTGCTTTCAGACAACAGCACCTGAAAAAACCTTTAGAGTCCACTTTAGTGAAACATTGTAATTACATTTAGCTGACATTACCATACTCTCCCTCAATAAAAAAAAAGCAATGCTGTTTAGCCTCTCCCAGTGAGCACATAGGAAAATCCCAATCGTACTCTTCCAGCCTGGAGACAGTCCGTCTCTGCTCACTGATTAATAATGCCTTTATAATCCTCACCCAAATGAAGCGGCCCAGTTCGCTCATGAATTGTGGTTTCTACGGCTACAGTAAACACTCTCAAATACCGTCCAACAGCCCCCCAAAAGGCCTATGAGACCAACTTGATCGTGCAAAACTACAATGTCTACCTTTGACCTACTGTTAATGAATTCTTTATTAATACATAACAGTGGACAGGAGTACAAATCGCGTTCTGCGATTTTGACAGCTCAAATCTCTTGATCCATCAGTGCGCCTTCATCAACGGCATACACTTCTAAATACCTCAAAAATGCAACACGGTGCATGCAACTCCGTGCATCTCATATATCATATAAGTCCTACAGGGACAGAAGGCTTCAAACATGAAGGAATCTCTGCAGATTTTCTCATCCATCATCATCTACTCTCGTGCCATGATTGGGAGGCAAAGAGGCTGTGGACTTCCTATTTTAATATTGAATAGAGGGAAAAGGGTCTGGTTCCTCTTAAGAAAGCCTGGCATTGTTCAGCCCATTGGCTTTAGAGCTTATGACATCTGATCTTTTTCCACTATCACCCAGACAAAGATCAGGTCCTCTTCAGCCCTTTCTCTTCAGAAAAGGGCAGACCAAGGAGTGGCTGCAGTCATGATGATGATGACCTCAAGGAAAATCATCCCCGACTCTGCTTCTATATACAAAAACGTTCTCAAGGCCAGACGGCTATTTTTGGTCTTTGAAAGGAACGTGCTTCTATATTAAAATACTGGTATAATTATCATTTTTTTGAAATTGTTGGGTGAAGCAGACAGGAAGTGGAGATATAAAACTTCCCTGGGACGAAGATGAGGAGAAACAGACTGGAGTGTCCAGCGGTTCACCTCCTACCTTACAGGAGCAAACTCTCCTGTTGGGATAAGATGAGGAACTGCAGTGTTTATGGCAATTCACATAGAAATATACGTATTAGAATATGGAAATTTCGCATGTTTCTTGATGTCAGTTTTGATGTCATAGATTTACACACACGCACGCACGCACGCGCGCGCACACACACACACACACACACACACACACACACACACACACACACATACATACATATATACATACATATATACATACATACATGCATACATATGTATTTATATATAGTATAAATAAAGATTTTCAATTCTTTCTCTCTCTCTCTCTCTTTCTCTCTCTCTCTCTCTCTCTCTCTTTCTCTCTCTCTCTCTCTCTGTAGCATCAGCTTATGCAGATATCCAGTGGGAACAGCCAAGGCAGGATGGTCGTCAAGACCCTTATGGTTACAGAGAGCCGCTCCCGGTGGCAAGCTACGCCCCTCAGCCAGATTACATGGAGGGGGACGATGATCTCATCAAGCCTAAAAAGCTCCCTAATCCAGTGAAAGCCTCAAAAAGCCACCAGGACCTGCATCGGGAGCTGCTCATGAACCATAAACGGTATGGAGAACCAGCCTGAGAGGCATAAGTGTGACAAGGAACAGCCGCGCTAGTCACTGTGCCATGTGAGCCTCCCGAGAGATTAGTCAGAAATCCCAGATTATATATCATTTCAGGCCTGTAAATGCAGCCAGATTTAAACACGAGAGAGGACCGAAAGAGGAGTGGCTATATGAATATGAGCATGAGAGTATTACTTCACACGCTGTATCATGAACATCACTGCTGTAGCGCAATATGGCTAGCCCCACCCCCAACCGACCCCTTCTCCACAGGCTTTTATCAGCTTTTGTACGTCCAGTTTATTTACCAACATGCATGTATTTTATCTGTCACCTTGCTCGCTGAAATGAAAAGACATTCTCCACCTTGCATTCCATTTGGCAGACGCAGTCCAACGCAGTGGTTTTAACATCCATTATTTACCTGTAGTTAATCGTGGGACAGCAAATGGTTGGAGCAAAAACGTAGGTAATATATCACATGACCGATCCGCCTCTGATATTGACTGGTCGGTGTAAATGCACCGACACTGACAGGTTTATTGCATAAGGTGAAAATTAGTCTATAAAAAATTCTGCCATGCTGCGTAGTGATCATTTTTATTGATGGGACAAGAGCCACGGGGGCTTCTGACTGAAGCACCGTTCAGAAGTGAGTTTGAAACAGTCTGTTTCAAAATGATCTGGAGTCTATCGCTGTGAGAAAGCGGAAATCAAACAATGGAAAGTAATCCAGTTATGAGTAAAAAAGAGATGCTTGACAGAAGTAATGGTGAGCGTGTACCAAAAAATATATATATATATATATTTCGGAAAGATCATGATGAAACTGTGAAATTTTACATATACTCCAGAAAAGTCATGGAACATATTTCTAAAAAAAAAAAAAAAAAAAATCATAGCCTTCTATTGACAATATTCATTTCATTCAGTCTTTGCACTGAACAAATCATTTGTGCTTTTATCCTTGAGAATAAGCCCCACTGTGTTGCCAACATCCAGATCCTACCATCATTCCAGTATATCTGCCATACTTCTGTGTGTCGCTACACTTTCTGAACCTCGAACAAATGTCCACTGTAGTGATATCAACCAAAATACAGCCGTGAAGTCAACAGAACCAAATGCTAAATGAGTTGGAAAGTGTTGCACGTGGCTGTGTCAGCAGTAGACGGAGCGTGTAGGGGTGCTGAAAACAGTTTAAAACCATAGCTGTTATTTGGCACCGTTTGAAAATGTCTGGTTAATTAACGGGGAGGGAGACCCTAAAATCAATGATTTCATCTTGAATTGAAAAAAAAAAAAAATGCGGGATGCCACTAAGTTAACAGTGCATGTATAATATGACAGAGGCCTTTTTCTCCTGTATGTGTGTGTACTACAGTTAAATAAACTCTGCCTCACAGAGATGCATGTTGTACAACACGCACACATAGCACATCTCAACAACAGCCTCCATGCAACTATGAAGATACAGTTTCTTCTTACAGACAAAAGAATCTTCTCTTTGACCATGTTGTGGCTGCTTTTGGCTGCACTATGTATATTTCACTTTAAATCTTGTGACGTGGTGTAACTGCAAGCTTTAGCTTACGTTTAGCTCCGACTCTGTTTAAACTCACTTAGCCCCCAAGTTCACATTAGAAGAAAAACCCTCATTAACAACGGCTAAGCATTCAGCCAACAAACATTGTTTGGTAAAATCCATAGGGAAAATGTTACGCGAAGGCACATTTATCGTTGTCTCACTCTATACAGGCTCTCTCGGTTGTTATTCTTAAATAAGATGAACGATTGCTGCTCTGTTGTTGCTTGGTAACAGCACACCACAATAGGCTACTTCCCTCCATTCCTTAGATGTTAGAAACCGGACAAGTCCCAGAGGTCTGAACACTCAGACCCTCTGTATGAAGACATGGGGAATGAACCCCCCCCCCCCCCCCCCCCCCCCCAAAACCCTTGAGTGGACAACAGAAAAGCCCTTTTTCCCTTCTCCTCCTAGTCCCCTCCATTTGCCGCGCATAGGGAGTAACATCCAAGGACTAG
>NC_044500.1:42432057-42479557 GCF_902362185.1 Chanos chanos
CTCCTCTCATATGTCGGGTTGAGACCGGTCAGTTACATTTTAATGGGATTCTGGTGAAGTGTTTATATTGATGGAGGGGCTTTGCCAGCATCCAGTCTCTTGATGACCTCTTAATTAGAGGTACCATTCCAGGCGGTAATGCTATCCTCTTGGATCACAGAAGCCTTTGTCCAGAAAACACTATCGGCTGCCAATCTGTATAATCCCAAAGAATCTTCAGGATCCGATTTGTTTGTGCTCCGGTAAACAAGGGCTAACTTGTTTCAGACAAGCCTGTTGTGAATCTGAAATGGAGGATGACGCATCCGAGCGATAGTGTATCAAACGGAGGAATGTACCTCTCACAGTGAACACCTTAAAACTATTGTTATCACCGTCACGATGTCCTCAGCAACTTCAAAAAACACCAGATTTTCTTTTTTCAGACCATGGGAGAACGTAACATTGCTGCCAGTCTGTTTCATCCGACGACAGATGGTTTGTTTTGACAGTATTGAAGATCACTTTTCCTGTCATTCTTCATTTTACCTGTAAATGGTCCATAACACGTAGCAGTAATTACATCATTTCATAATAAAAACAGAGAAGGAAAATAAAGACCATGGTTCTTCTATGTGCTCATTTGAAAGAGTAACACATTGATCATTGCCAATCATTACTCAAAATAAAACATAATTCACATAAACTAATCTTCTGTCATATATATATATATATATATATATATATATATATATTTTTTTTTTTTTTTTTTTTTTTTCCTCCCAAGAGCGACATTAAGGCAAGTGACTTATTAAGTCTCAAATCATCTGCTGCTTGGGTACTCTGAGGTGAAGGTTATTTAAAGACAGGTGAAGTCTTTGGACCAGTTCCATCCATTTGGACGGATGCCTGGACACACCCCTTTGTGTGGATAGTGTTTTACTAGTGTGTGTGTAGGGGTGTGGCCTGTTCCTCATGTAACATACATAGTTGTAGGAGCTTTTAGGAGCCCAGCAGTGAGATCTGTGAGAAGAGATGGGACTACGCGTGGATCTGACTCTGTCATTGCTCATGGTTGTGCTGATGACGTACATCTGTGAGGCAGGTGAGAGAAAGCCCTACTCTCACTATCTATTACTAATAACTCTAACGCTTAGAAAGGACACAATACATGAAACTTACATGTAAACTTAATCCTGTGAGTAGAAAAACTGTGCATCAAACAAACGAAAACAGCGATTCTATCCTAAACTAGTATTACATCCTGGACACAGTTTGCTCTTTCAATTTAAGAGTCAGCTATGGAGAACAGACACCACGGACCTGTTCCTGGAAGGAATTAGTCTAACAGTACTGGTAATAATACTTAGTAGCATTACTGAAAAACAAACAAACAAACAAACAAACAAAAAACTAAGCCCACAAGGTATATAGTGTTTACTTGTTCAACTGTTTATTTTGGACTGATACCACACAAAAGAGCTTATATCTTTAGTTTAACAGTTATCATGGTTGTTGTTGTTGCTGTTGTTGTTGTTGTAGCTCTCCTGAGGCAGTCCTCGGCAGTGGACTTTCTGAGATCCGGTCGGGAGAAGCGTGCTGTGAGATGCTTCAGTGCAGGTTGTGGTGTGGACGACAGTGAGGCAGAGGAACTACTGGAGGCTAATTCAGATTACGTGAGTCCCACCTGACAAACTTCCAAAACTGACTTCATCCTCTCTGATTCAGATAGTTATACACATTCACATGCCAAAACTATTCATTATAATATGAGAGTGATGTTAAGTTAACATGACCGTATGGGAGTTAGGTAACTAAGACCACTAACACAGACCCCTTTCAACTGTAGATCAAGCCATGGTCTCGGGACTTAGTGCTCCTGATGAAAACTGACTGCTTTCTTCGGGTAATATCACATTCAAAAGCCATGGCAGAGTTCAGTGGAATATAAAACATGTTTTTGTCCCATCAGGAGGAAAACTCAAACATGCTTTCAACTGGCGGATCTCAAACAGGAATAAATTCGGTAAGATGCACAATCCATACTTGTATTCACTGAATCATAAACAAACTCTTGGGGCTCAGCATCAAAACAAAGGGTATGAATTTTCAATGGACTTTCGACTTTATAAACACATAAATACTTAATTGTTTACTTGCCTTTTCGGCTCTTTATTCATGTGTCGTCGGTGGGGGGGTGGGGGTGGGGGCCCTGAGGAGACCAGCTGGTTGCTTGTTCGTTCCCTCGGCGTGTTCACCTCTCCACTTCGATAAGATGGAGAGCAGTGTGGAACTAGATCCAGCCCCCAAGGCTTCTCTTACATTCTGTGCCCTGTTTCAGAGCCCTGACAGTGAGGCACAGGAGGAGGGTTCAGGTATGTAGCCCTGCGGCGGATAGCCAGGGGCAGCCTGCGCTGGAGCTGAAGCCTGAGGCAGAAAAGAAAATACGCCATCAGACGCAAGCACAAGAAATCCATTCGGATTACAACCTCATATATCGACGAAAAAAACAAATCATGAAAGTTAATACGGTCATTCAAATATAGATTTACCGGGTCGGTGGATGGCGCATCTACATAAAAGATTTTTTTTTTTTTTATCGAAAATCAATTACTCTTTGATATCGATTGGTTTCTCATGTAATTTTAACATAGTTGAGGTGCTGTCGACCTTGGTGCTCTATGAGAATGGTGCTGAATGCGCTTACTAGCTTTACAGCCTGTTTTCCACAGTAGTAATGTGCTGCTAAAATTAATTTAATGGCATACCTCTATATGCATTCATTTTGGGGAAAAACAAATTCGACTTATGAAGTTTCGGATGTGTTTGTGTGTATCTTCTCCAACCACAGGACAGACCAGCATACCTGCCCCACGATAACAATGGCCTTATAGTACTGATTCCTTTCACTGTTTTTACAATGATCTTTTGTGATTATTTTTCTCTAATTTTTACTAAACCATTATATTGTAATTGCTTTGATTCAGTTCTAAATAATATATCGACCACTGTATATCACTGGGTACTGTTAAATAAACTTAAACTTATGAGCAATAATCGATATTTATAACAATACCTTAACTGTGATGTCAATATATCTATTCATTTAAGAAATTACATTGGTTTATAATAGATGTACTGCTAAAGATATCATAACATGTGTCTTCATTTCACTGTCATATACAAGAGATCTCCAAACAGCATGCAGAAGACTAATAGCCCCAGAAGTTTACAATGCTCTTTTTGAGGGCAAAGTTTACAAAAAGTAAATGTGGTTTCTGCTTCCCTCTGCTGGTGACAAGTCATAGCCCGATCTTAAAATTTCCTCAGAGCAGCGAAGCAAATGCTTGCGGAGAAACGCTGAAGTAATGGCAAGACAAAGAAGCTCACAAAGGAACCAGTGTTGTTCATGTAAAAAAAAACAAAAAAAAAAACAACGCTACTGATGATAACAGCACTGGGTTTTTTGGGGGTTTTTTTGTCGTCTGTGTATCCACAGTGGAGCTGTCTATTGTTCCGTCTGCTTAATGTTGTCTTACATACAGAAAAAAAAAAAAAATGTTGACAGGGAGTCTAACTCATTTCGCTCGGTTACAACAGAGACCCTCCATAAGGACATCTGACACCATACTCCGCTCCAGTTCCTACTCTGTTCTGTGTAGTCCCTGGCGACGTGTTGCTAGGTGATGCCAGACATGGAAGTATGGAGATGTGTCAGCTATACCGTGGGAGACGAGATGCTCCAACGATTCATGAAATAGACCAAATGAGGAGTCAGGCAGGAGAGAGAGTCTGTGCCACGCAAGCAGCATTCTGAAGAAAGGGAACGCTCAAATACAAACAGGAGAGACAAAAGACGCTTTGATTCAGTTTGCGTGCTCTCGCTCTCTGTGGACAGGCTGAATCACCGTCGTACAATAAAACAAAGACTAGAATGTACTCCTACGGTCTTTTCTTGGCGGAGACTTTCTTACAATCCTAATTAAGAAAATCATCTCTCATTTCTGCACATGCTGCTTCGTAAAAAAAAAAAAAAAAAAATACTGTTTGCATTTTGATTGTCTTAGCCTCACAATCATATTATTGCATTGATTAAAGGGAACTGCCTGCATAGTAGGTCTTTGAAGCCAAGGTCACAAGCATGATGCTCTTGGGGGAGCTGCAGTGATGTCTCTAGTTAGCTCAGCATTCCCAGACAGAATATCACTAACCATGATGATTATGACGACGATGATGATGATGATGATGATGATGATGATGATGGTGACGATGAACTTCCACCAACACTCTGAGGCCCTTCAAATAACTACAAATCATTCTCTGCGTGTCAGTCGGGCACACAAAAGTGCTTCACTGTCCCCTTTGAACCTGTAAAAAAAAGGAGAGATTACTACTGAGCTATTGATAAGAATCTAAAAAAAAAGCCATCACAAGGTAGTCGGTAGATTAACAGCGATTGGTCTGATAAGGCTTACTAAGTGCGTTAAACTGCTCCCCTATTCTAAAGTGTTACCAAAGCTTTAAGTTATGTAATATTTGAAATAGCAAAAGGAGCCGGCTATTAAAGATCATTTTGTGGGGAAACCGATAAGACAATGAGGTTCACCACATTTAATCTGATAAACAGGTGGCAAAGAAAAATGGGAACGAATGTGTTGTTTGAGGCTCTCCACAATATACATTGCCGAAAGCCGCCGCCAGGAGGCATAGAAGTTCTTCAGTATAAATGTATAGATTTCTTTAGCGGTGCCAGTGGAACTTGTCAAATGTTATGTTAAATCTGAGATGCATCTAAACTATACGTGGCTAAGTAGTTTACTGCTGTGCACTCACAATACAGGTCGAGAATTACAGTATTGAAGTAATACTGGCCGGTGTATTGTGCTGCAATGCTGCCTTCCCCACGTCTGCCACTGTCCAAAACTGGCACTATCTTTATCTTCTGACTGACTCTAAACATTGAATGAGCCGCGTGGCTGATCAAAGCCCGAGGACTGGAGCTAGCCGATGCGCTTGCATTATGTCGCGCGACATTAGAGCGTGGTCATTAGTGCGATGTGAGCGACAGGAATCCGCGCGCCTTTTAAAGTTTGTGTGCAGAGGATTAGAGAGGAAGAGGCGATGGACTGTTGTCCATGGCGCTGTGTCAACAATGGATCGTCCAAGATTTACTCCTATTACACATGCCTTTTTAAAAGAGGCATTTTTCTTTGTGTCCAATAATAACCACATAGCCACAAAGGTTCTCTCTTCTCTGTCTGACCTTTTGCCATAGCCAACAAGTATTTGGCTTCTACGTTTTCTCTTTCATTAATTTTTGTTCTCAGATGACATATGTCATCGTCAGACGTGCATATCCTGTTAAAGATCGTAATATAGGACTTTACTGGCCCTCTAACTGAGAGCTGACTGCCTTTTAAGCCTTCTCTGTCCAGAGGGACAACCCTATGGCAGTGATGGAATGTGAAGCCCATATCATGACGTTACATGTTCTTAGCTAGTAATGTCAGGTCGGTTACACCCGACAGATTAAGGAAATTTATTCTTAACCTTCAACCTCATGCTAGCAGCGGCTCGTTTTTCATTGTGACATTCTCAGGAGATTTGAGCGTGTCTTTCGAACCAGGATTTAAGTTACAATTTAAGTTACCCGTTGAGATGCCAAGGAATGTAACAGATTTTCTTTTTTAAAAAAGTCAGTCGAGGTAGTTATCTAACAAAATCATTCACGGAGGTTAAAAGGTTCGGCTCATATCCGCGGTAACGTAGGCCTACCTATAAATTCCGCCTTCATCGGGATGAGCTGATAAACAATTTTATGACTGAAATCAGAGAAGAAAAACAAGTCAGTTGGTGCGACTCTTCTTGGGTTGTGTGTGAGGGCTCAGACACTTAAGCGTGAGATGAAAGGCAAACTGGAAAGTCCGGGTTTAAGCCCTGATAACAGGCTGCAGCGCCACAGTTCAGTCTCCACTGACTGTAACTGCGGGATGCAAGAGAGGCGCGCGTAATATTAGATCATCGCTAGTTCAGAGCGCGCAGGAACAGGAGGGGATGAAGGTAGACGGAGAAATGAGAGATGACTCATTGATATGCAATAAAACAGTTGCGGGTCCCAACTGACGTTTTTGTCCGCGTCGTTTTGTTTTATTTATTTCAATGACAGATTACTTTCATTTTAAGCAAACTTCTTTGCGTTGATGTTGCGCGTGTTTTAGTTGCCCTGTGGTCGCTGAAGTTATAAAGTTTGGGAGGACTATAGATCTCTTTGCACAAGAGAGGTTTTAATTGTGGAAGCCATCGAAAGTTGCAGGATGGGTTTTCTACTGGCTTTTATATTAGCGACCTGTCTAAGCGCAGTTTGGGGTTGCCAACTTCCTCATGACTGGAGACCTCAGACTGAAGCGTGTCGAGCGGAACTGGCGGAGATTATTGTTTTTGCAAAAGTTCTTGCAATTCACAAGGACTCCTACAGTGTATACAACTACTTACCATGGCAGTACGACACAGATCTTTTCTTCTCCGCTGAAATCGAGCTCTTGTGCGACCAGGCATGGGGCAGCATGTTAGAGGTGCCCGCCGGTTCCAGATTCAATGTCACCGGACTTGGTTACTTCCCGTGCTACTCTTACAGCGTCATCGAGAACAATTCCTACTATTTCTTTTTGAGGTGAGACTTTATTGCATGTTTTTATTCTCTCTTTTAACTGGTTGTATCAAAAGTCTTTGCAGTGTCCGTATACTATGAGTCAAAAAAAAATGCAGATACCATTTAAGTCCCACACAGTATGGTAATCGATTGCAGTGCGACATATGAATTGACAGCTCATTTACATAAAGTAGATATATCAAGTACTGAAAGTGATTAGGTAAAATTGTTCATGTTAATAGGAGGAGACAGTGTACAATAGTTTCTTTGCCCAAATGGTTACAGTAAGTGTACACTGTAATATCTCCATTTCCTGTGAAGGGAAAAAGCAGTATGTGTAAGGTAATTAAGAAAATATAAAAGAACAGTTGGATGCGGCTCACTCAGCATTTTCTGGACAGTGTGAGTTTTGTCTCTGTTTCTATGTTTGGAGAGAACTTAAGGGCCAATTGGCAGACAAACTGGGAGCGAAAGTAACCCAAAACAGCTGTGTAACATCGATTGTACATACGGCTCCTAAACTCTGTCTGTGTGTGTGTGTGTGTGTGCATGCGTGAGTGCGTGCTTGAGTGGAGCGCATGTGTGTGTTCTCATCCTGTCTTTGCTTGTGACCTCATTGGCCAATGTAGGTTTTTTTTTTTCACATTCAACACGGTTTAGTGCCAAAACCTGAAGATCTATGGAGATTTTGTGTGTGTGTGTGTTTTCAGGCTTGGGCCAGTGAGAACAGAAAAGATAAAACTAATAGAAAAAGCACAGCGGATCTGCAAGACATTCATAAATACAAGATGGTAGAGTACGCCTAAATCTGAAGTCCATAAACGGATCCATAAGAGGTGTCCATAAATCTATAGGCATTGACAAATCATTAGTCTATGGATGTTCTGCATGGTCCTTGATGTCACAGGATGCTAGCTGAAAAGTGTTTCACTTGAAAGTTTGTCGTTTTGTAATATCAATATGCAATCAAAGTACAAGACAGGACGAAGAAGAGAATGAAATAAAAAAAAATTTTTTTAAAAAAAACAAGTTCTTACACCTCTTGTTAACCGGAGTGCTTGAACTGCATTTCCCATTCGCCCCTTGTGGCCGTCACAGTTAAACGGTGTTAACAGCAACTTTCTCTCACCATTGTTTGTCATGGCAATGTGTTCATAAATTACTGGTGCTGGAGTCCAACCGTACAGAGCAGAATGCTTATGCAGCATGTTGTGGTGGAAAAATCCCAAATGAAATGCAGCATGTTAGTTTGAGGAGAAACATTTAATTACACATTTAAGAGGTTAAAACAAAAGAAAATATTTAGTCATGAGAAGTAATTAGACTCTTCCAGTGTTTGCATTGGGAGGTTCACAGAATTTGAACCATATTTCCTTTTCTTACAGTATAAGTATGGACTGAGACATTAAACTAGCTTTCGCTCCAGTTTTGGTTTTATTTGCAGTTTTTGAACGATGTTATGGATGGGGTTTAAAATGGCTTTTTAAAGACGCTCTTGTTCCTGTGTCAACTACAACATGACGATAACCGTGTTTAAAAAAAAAGGGGGGGGGGGGGAGTATGTGTGCATTACAGCTATGATATGTAATTACATATTATGCTCAGTTGGAGATACATTATCTCAGAGTGGTTAAAATCAGTCTGTAGTGTCAAACATCGCAGACGCGAGAGTAAATGGAGACGGTTGTTAGGCGAGTGCCTGGCTTTCACATTAGTCTGATATTACAGGAGAAATGACACCACAGAGTTTCACACAGACACACAGCTGACAGGAATCGGTTTCCTTCCAAGTTCACCACCTGTCAGCAGAAATAACACAAAGAAAAACCCGGGGGGGGGGGGGGGGGGGGTGCTGGGGGGGCCAAAACACCACAGGAAAGGAACACCTAAAATTTTGTTCTTCGGTGAGTTCTGACAAGCTTTCTGGAGCGTGTAACACATCACAGGCCTCGCATGACCTGAAACTCATATTTACAAGCAAATATGCAATGTTACATTTGGTCGTCAGCCTCCGCTCGGACAAAACATAGGCCTTTGCTGTTTTCACAGAGATGGACAGGTTAATACTGATCCTCTCTGTCTAGAGGAGAACAGGAAAAAAAAACATCAGTGGAATTCCATTTGACTTAATTACAGAGCCAGCAGCATACAGCAGCTTTAGGGCGACCCCTTAGCAGGGAGTCAATGAGACTTATCTCTGGACTACTGACCAGAAAAACAATTTTAACCTGCTTCACCCCTCACCCACCCACCCCCCATCTCTCCCATCCCTCCCACCCCCCACCCCAAACTCAAACGACCCAGGTTTCCTCCAAGGATTCCGTTTTTTTGAGACAGGAGCTTGTGCAGACAAGCTCAGCTGATAGCTCACACACCCTGGTGTTCCTGTCTTTGTCATCACCTCCTACATCACGCTGAGAGCTTTCAAGAACTTGTTCAAAGACATTCCAGATTCCAGGCCAGCAGCAAACATGTCCGTCATTGGGAGTCTTGTGCCAAATGAAACAGTATGGACCTGTTCAGTGGAGTCTGAGGGTTCCGTGTTGTAAAGACAGCTTAAAGGCTTTGTGCATCTCTAATTGTTTTTGAAACACTTGAACTCCTGTTACTTGTATCCCCAGCCCCCATATGTTTAAAAACAAAAGAACTCACGGTCTGTCAGCCATGTCTGGAAGTCATGAGGTAATCAACTTAGTGCACTCTGAAGGAACGTACGGCTACCTTTAAATCCCAGAATGACTTCATTTTTTTGGCAATATCTGGGTATTCTCAAAGGCAATACAAAGTAAACAGCCACATCAAAATTCGCAAAGCTTTTACTGATGGGATTTCATCTCTGTTCAGTTAATCCACGAGAGCAGTAGTTCAAGCTTTTTTTTTTTTTGCTTTTTTTTTTTTCACACACCAGCATACATTGTTCTTCTCATTTTAGTATTGCTTGGTCTCTTTGGTGCTGAATCAGCGAGCGGGTCCTGAAAAATTTCCACAAGGGTCTCCGGTGGCTTCCCCATTTCCTGTAATGGGTTCCAAACAACGGTCTAAAAAGTCTCTCTCGATCAGTCAACAGCCACAGTGCCCAGACAGGACATATGGGAATTCGGCATGGAAAAACGCAGCTTGGAATGACCCACATGTTGAGTTTGGTCTTAAGCTTGGAGTACCATATTCAGTCCTTTCTCCACAGTGACAAGTTGTACTTTTATGACTTATACAGGAAAAACAAAATTCAGCGTGATATTGTGTGTTGCTTTGCTAATACAGGCAGGATTTACAATTCAGTTGGAGCCCTTGCAGAGATTTTCATGTGGCCCTAAATTTCTGCTATAAATCTACAAAATATATATATATGTATATATTTTATACTGTGCATTCATAAATCTGTAATAGCTTGAGGAACATGTAAGATGTAACTGACCCCACAGAAATGTGAACAATAGAACCAAGAATTAAATCATGCTCAAAAAAAGAATTTTTTTTTTGTACCTGAACCATGCATAAGTCGGGCAGTTGCACAAGTCAGTAAGACTGTTTCTGGTCTTATTTACTCAAGACAAATCTTGCAAGTCAAATCTTCAAGCAGCTGACAGCAGCCTGGAGAAGAATTGCTGGGAAGCATAATTTAAAGGCATATGTTCTCAAATTAATTAACAGTATTTGATTGAGTGTCTGGGCCCTCTTAGCAAGACCTCCACTTTTGAAAGGGGTTGAGGGGGAGCGCTAGAAGGTGGCTAACAAGAAGTTTTGGAATTTGACAGGGCATGCAAAAGTGTCTGCAGGTTCTCCTCTGAAGCTTCTCTGGAGGTCATTAGGTACCCACCCCACCTCTAGCACCCCCCTCCCCCACACACCACACCACCACACACACACACACACACACACAAACAAAAAGAGGAGCTCTGCCCTAAATAATGTCTCAGTGCACAGTTCATTTTTGGGAATGTTCTCTTTTACTCCTTATATAATATGCATTTGTATTTATGAATACAGCAGCATCATAAATACGCCACTGAATGGCATTTTGTGAGAACGCATCAGTATTAAATGTAATACATAGGGAATTTCAGTTTGGATGAGAAAATCACACATTTAATGTTTACTCAATTAGGAAATTTGGAGATTGTGCCAAAAAAAAAAAAAACTTCTCTGAAAAAGTTGAGAGAAACAGAAATGTTGTCATGAGAGAATATATTAGAGAGGATATATGCCTATGTTATGAAATAAGTGTGAATCATATTAATGACATGTCACAAATGAGCCAGTACTGATTTTATTTGCCATTTGGTTTATGTTTTGTTATTATTAATAAGCTTGAGATGATCTCCCACCATCACCGAGTCTGACATCATGCTGTCGAGAAACGTGCTGTTTGTTATAAAGCCGCGTCCAACGGAGCCAATAAGACCAGGTTTAGTAAATATTTACCATGAGTTTGGCAACCATTCTGTCTGTGCTTATTTGCAGGATTTTGACCTTTCTGCCCCCCCCCCCCAAATAAACATCCCTGTCCCCATCAGCACCCCAGTTTAGTCTCTGTCAGTGCATACGACTCAGTGCTGTTGTCTACTCACTCAGTCAGCGCGCACCTAAAGGGGAAGAACTCTAATGTCCAAGAGAAGTAAATTAGATAGTTCTGCATTTATGGCCAACAATAACAAAAAAAAAAAAAAAAAAAAACCTTAGTATGCGCAAAAGAGGAAAAAGAATTTCACATGAAATCTGGGCCCAATCTATCATTTTCTAGATGTGTGCCCATATTTCATAAAGTTGTTGAAGGAGCAGTGGCAGATGCACAAAGGACAATATGACACAAAGATATAAAGCAGCAGGTTTTTGATGTTTCTCATGAGGCTGGAAATCAGATCCAGATGGATTAGCAACATGTTGTAAAGCCTCTGAAAACAGCGCACCTCTGCCACGGACAGAGCACTTAAAATCAGGAAAGATGAAATCCGGGCGGAATGGAAGTTCACTGGAATTCTGTTAACTCTGTGTGAATTTGTTAGCTAAAGGTGAGGTTTTAGCCAGACCGTGGCCACTGGTCCATGGACAGGAGAGTGAGAGGTGATGTGGTAACATTTACTGTGATAACATTTACCGCGGTTGGAATTTGTAGAGGTTCAACTGTTTAATCCATCTAAAGACCAGTGGATTTTAATTGTAAAAATTAAATTAAATTAAAAATGCTTTTTGTCGTTGACAGCTCATTTGAATGGTGTAGCCCTGAAGTCTGTCCTTTGCAAAATCCACACCATTATGTGTGCTGTTCCCCAGTATTAATAAATGACCTGAGTGAAAAAAAAAAAAAAAACATACATTTCCCCCCTGACATTTCTTTCAGTTTGATTGCACTCAAGCTCTGCAAACCATTAAGCCGGCAATTCACTGTCATCAAGCAACACAAACACAAATCAACTGTAGGAGTCAGATTCGCCTTGAGCTGCTACTGGCTGTCAGCCAAAGCTCACAGCGAATAAAAGAACAAAACTTTAATGGAAAGAATCTCATTTCCTCCTTTTGTGCCAGCGTAACCATGGTTTTTAAGATTAATATTTCTCTTGCCACCCTCTGAATTTTGATAAGGGACCTGCTTCATTTCTGTCCTGCTGTGAGGTGTGTGCGGAGGGATAAGGAGTTGAGGTCAGCAGGCAGCAAGAATCTGGCTGCAGGAAGGATTCAACCGTCAATCATGATTTATGAACTGTTAACAGACAGACAGACAGAGAGGGAACAGAACAGAGAGTGGGGGAGCAGGGGGTGAGAAACACAGAGGAAAGATAGAAACGGAGACACAAACAAAAGAGAGAGAGAGAGAGAGAGAGAGAGAGAGAAACTGGGAGGGAAAATCACACATTGGATGATTGTTTATAAATCATATTTGTAAACCACGTGCATTGACAAATGAACTTCCAGCCATTGTTTTATTCATATAAACAGATCTGTTCCTTTCTGTAATCCCTGTTTCTCTCTGTAATCCCTGTGTATTTCCCTGTGGTGTATGGTGTACGGGTGTGCGCATTGTCTTATTCACTTCAGGTACAGGGCTGAGTAAACACTTGCTCAGAGTGCTCACAAAAGAGGTGGATTATTGCCATATCCCAGTGAAAGGATCCGGATTTTGGTTTATTTGTCATTCTCTTAGGTTAAAGCAACTTTTCAGTGGACCAATCAGAGGGCGGCGTAGTTTCTCTGTCCCTTGCTTTCTTTCATAGCGTTCGTTATTTTTAAGCATCATGTCCTGCTCGTGTTTAGTGCATTAACAGACATTTGAATCACAGTATGAGCTTCTCTTCATTTCTGTTTTAAAACTGTTTGAATTTTTGGTCTCATTACTAGGATGGATGAGAACTACAGCATAATACCCCACGGGGTCAACTTCCAGGATCCGATCTTCCCCGACACCCCCGAGAACCACCGCATGTTTGCCAGCCTCTTCCAGTTCTCTAACTGTACGGCCGGAACCCAGGTCCACATGTACACCCCCGAGTGGGAGGCCCAGGAGGACAGCCGGGTAGGCAGCGCCATGTCACAAACACACCTTTGGGGTGTGTGTGTGTGTGTGTGTGTGTGTGTGTGTGTGTGTTACTCGTTTAAGAACAAAGCGTTCGGGATATAAGGAGATCCGGACCTCAGAAGACACAGTAAATATGGGGTTCAATGCAATAGCTTTGTACTTTCTCACACACTCTCTTAAGTGTGTGTTTGTGGGCGTCTTGGCTTAAGAACACAATGAAGAATGTTGTCAACAGAGAGACTGAGAGCATATGGCCGCTGCATGTTGCTCCTCTTATGGCAAACAGCAGAGAGGAACACTGGAAGACTAGCATCCAGTTACAATGGTCTCTGTCACAATCTTGATGAATATTGAAAGGAAAACATTGTGTCTATTCCCACAACTTATTTACATAAAGGGGAAATGTGCCAGCATGTTGACTTTACAACAAACCATTCCTTGGAAGAATATTCTTAGCAATTATAGCCTAAAGAATATACATAACGTAGTTCTTTGTTGCTTCTTTGAGGTAGGGCAAGATGTTCTTCAAAAAATCGATTCTAAATGTTATTTTATGAGCAGTGACATTGTTTTTGAACGTGATTCTCGTTACGCCAGATGGAGCCGGCGCATTCCTGCGTAACTTTTCCATGGTCCATTTCAGACTTTCAGTGTCATATTGCTATGTCAACATCAGCCTACATGCAGTGGAATCATGCTTGCTCTCTCTTATTGAAATAAATAAATCATTGTGCATTCTTGCGTTTCTTTTTAGTGACCCCGTAATTGATGTCAGACCCTGGTTTCAATCAAAGAATGACACAACATGAAAGCAAACTGCCACCTTAATGGAATAAGAATGGTTTAGTTAAATGGCAGAGTTGTCTTTAGCCCATATCTGTAATCAGAGAAAACGTCAAAGGCATTTTTAGTGTCATTCCCATCATTTCTGCATAGCGGTATTGTTACTCTACAGCTCAACATAAAGCCAATGGACTAGTCAGAGTACATGTTACTTTCAGCCATTCTCCACTTTCACAGCAACTGAGACAAAGGACTAGCACTCCACGTTATTATGAGTCAAATCATTTGACTTTTGTGCTGTTTTTTTTTTTTTGTTTTTTTTGATGAATGAAGATAAAAAAAAACAAAAAGACATACTCTACGATTAAAATAGCTACCTGTAGAGATCCAACCTTTTGGTTAACACTGTCATTCCCAGCAATGCATAAGGATTTTTTATCTATGGACAGTTCTGCTATTGAAACGCCTACTGTTGTTTGTCTATTTTTCATACTTGTGTTCCATACCTGTTTTGCATGTGAGGGGCAGGAATTATTTTCATGGATAATTTATCATGTATGCTTGCACTAGCAAAGCTCGCTTGAAAAGCAAGCGGATCTTTAAACTGTTGGAGGTAAAGAGGGAGACAGTGCTTCACAGGTTTTGTTACAGAACTGTATGAAATCAAACATTCAGACTTTGGTTAACGCGCTGTACCGTCTCTGCTCCGTGAGCCATTGTATAATGCTGTTTAGTCTAGCTAGACCATTTCTTTTCCACAGTCTTTATCAACAAAGACGAGTTTCCGTTCAGTTCTGCTGCATACTCCCTTCCACATTTAACCATTTGCATGAGTTATTACCCAAGTGTATCAGATTGCTGTGGACTTACATAAGCGTGGTACTCCGTAGGCAGATGGAAATGCTAAACTCCATCCAGGAAATATATTTCCGCACAAATGAGTACATATATCATTATATCACACAGCATTATTTGTAACTAATATTTTATGCATGCTCCCTCTCCAAAAGTCCCTTGCATGCATATACTCGATCAAATTAATCAATTACATCAACAAAACCAGTCAAAACAAGTGCATGCAGCGAATGTGAATGAGGGTTTGTTCGGATCTCTGAAAGTTTCCACGGAACACTGAAAACAATGCAAAAACTTAAACGTACAAAATCAGCCAAAAGTTTACAACATTCTACCCTTTCCAATCACCCATGTGTGTTGCTTTCTGATTAGTTGTCTTGGTTACTAAGCAAAGCAATACAGACATAAGAATGTAGAGCGCTGCTTAATTAGCCTCTGTAAGAATCACAAAGAGAAGAATGGTTTGCATCTACCATGTCATTTTTCTGTCTACATGTATTTATTATGAAAGCAAAAATGTCAGTATGTCTGGGTCTAGGGTTCATAACAGGCATCAAAACAATTATGAAAATACAGATGTATATATTTCTTTAAATCACTGCATGTCTGCATTTCACTAAAACACAAGATATCTGCCTATGTTGGAATCTTAAAGATTAAAGGTTGAACATGAGGAAGAGCAGAGTTCAAAACGAAGTTCAGATCATAAAACCCTCATTGTATAAGTTACAGTATGCCGGTGCAAGTCCATGCATATAAAGCAATGGATCAAATCATAAATGCAAACATGTAAAGATACACAGGATGTTCATTGGTCTATGAATAGGACGGTTCATCAAAAGTTCAGGATCAAATCTTCACATATCCTAGGCATGTCTGGAGTCATCGCTACCTGAAAGCAGAAAAAGTTCACTCTGTGAAAGTTCACTCTGTCTTAGAACCCATACAAGTACGATGTAGGCCTATTCATTTTTACATTTTTTTTTTTTTCTAATTGAATGGGCATTGCCACATAGTCTTTATGCATTTCTCTCTGAGAGTGACCATTGCCTGATTATTTAATGACCAGTTTAGTTTTTCCATTCTATCTTCTTGGTTTTGCAGAATGTTCTGGATCACACATGCCACAGGCATGTTTATTAGTAAGGGTAATGTCTCTGTGGTATACCCATGACACGCAGGGCGAAAAAAAAAAGTGCTTTGTTTCTGTAGCTAAATTAGCCAAGGAACACAGTGAAACCTCTGAAAAACAGTCCAGTTGTGGTTAACCTGACTATAAGAAACAGCAGTTGCTAGCTAGTTTTCCCACAAGTAATCAAGCCAGTTTGTTACATTATGCAACAAAACCAGAGCCCTTGTCACTCTGCTTACAGTTGCCCTCACATCCTGCTGTTCAAACAGAATCAAGCACAACAAATAATTAATACTTACTTTCATTTATAGTCATATAATTCTTCACATCTGATTATATGATCACAGCATGTAAGCGCTACCATGGTTTTGGTGATTGTTCAAAGATCAGTGATAGTTTATAAAAACAAAATGTTACCCTGTTTCCATGTAAAATACAAGTACATGTTAAATGTATAGTGTATGAAGTGGCATCTTCAAAAAAGTGTAAGACTTTACACTTTAAGTAAATCGTGGGATTTAGACAATCAGAGTTCATCGGTTGTGGAAAGGAGCCTGGATTCACCTTATGCTGCTTAAATGGAAAAGTTTTCGGCCATTCCATGTTTGTTCTGGTGCATGCGCACCACAAGAAAGAAGTCGAGTAAAGTCATTCGAGGATTACTTTGCCTGATGGGCTAGCATTTTGTATTCAGAGAAGCATATCAAAGGGGCATTATTGCATTAATTTCAATGCCTCTCCGGATTTGAAAACGTATAATCATGTGCATTAGATTAGTGACTACTTCCCAAAGGAACCACACATCTCTGGGCTTGATTTACTCACATTGTATTTCAATTTGAGCATGAAAAGTTTTACTGGCCAGAAACTCAAAGCTCCTTGCAGTTCCCGTTTGAACTCCCCAAAGCACTTATGCCTCTGAGATGAATGACAACTATAGTCATTTACATTGTTAGACCTATATGCAGCTTTTCATTACCCAGTGGTTGTTTCTTTCCTGTTTACCATTATCCTGACTTTCTGTTTTGCAGCTGCTGTGCTCCACGGTACAGAAGGCACTGTTTGAGGAAGAGGAGAAGGTGAAGACTCTGTCACAGAAGGTGAAAACCCTGGAGAAAGCCAATAACCACCTGCGGGACAAGGTGAAGAACATGAAGCGTCTGCTGCGTCAGGCCAAACGGGAGACCAAGGAGCAAACGCTCCTGCTCAAACAGATTCACGAGTCTGAGGTCTTACATCCACAGCAGGATACCGATCAAGACCAAAAGACCACGCTCAGAAAGATTCTGCCCAAAAAACTGAAGAACTGAAATCTTACTTCATTGCCACAAAGATAGAGACAAGCTGAAAAACAAAACAGTAGCCGGAGCTGTAGTATGTCTGAAGAACAACAACAACAACAAGAAGTTACAAGTTACATATTTCAGTGAACTATGTTCCAGAATATTTGAGGTAAACTAGATGGTTCCTGAAATTTAATGGATACATAGAAATTGTTCTAACATTCATAGAAACTGCTTTGCAAATGGAATCTATGCATTAACCAGTTTTAACTAATGGTACAATCTTTTTATGTTGACATGACATAGCCATGAAAATTTTCAGTGCATTTATCACTATTTTACAGACATGTAAAAAAAAAAAAAACTTTACATTAGACATTTATAAGTTTGTCGCATATTTGCAATGCACCAGTACTCACCACACGCTCACCATGATTACTAGTGTTAATATGTGGAGTGGAGTGGCGCATGCTGAGTTGGATCACATCAAGGGAAAAAAGAAGGGCCGTGATGTCATAGAGGTTCCAATGGAACCGTTTATGGTAACCAATGGAATGCGCAATTACATCCAGAACCCTCGGCTCTCATTGTCACAATACAGTTTATTTGTTTCTTGAGAACATTTGGTTCCTTAGGAATTTTATAACATCCTCTCCTTCAAACTGAACGCACCTACAATTGCTTTTTTTTTTCTTTTTTCTTTTTTCTTTTTTTTTTTTTTTTTTGAAAAAATTGTTGCGGTCCACCCAATAGTGACACACAGAGCAATTTCATTAAGAGCTATTAGGCAGGTATGAGCAGGTCATTTAATGATTTGGGGCCTTCTCCTCTCCTAAGCCTTTTAAGGCTAGTGCTTGAATATATTCCATCAGCACCTTGTTAGTATAACTCAATCAGGGAGGGCACACCGCTCTACTGTCAGGGTTTCCCAGGATACAGTAAGTGTTGAGTGCCTTTACCTGGCCAGTTGCCATAGAAATGTCATGATGGAGAGTGCTGGTGTTGTAGTTCCAGCTCACTCTAGACTGTCTCTGCATGCAGTGGCTACTGCACAACTCAAAAAGCTCTCAGAATATTATCTGCCTATAGAGGGAAAATTCTCTGCAAGGTGTGATTTTATATACATATTTACAGCACAGGACTGGCTCGTGTCCTGATGTAACTGACTTGGATTTATGACAAAGCTACATTTGTTAAACCGAATATAAAATGTACTAACAGGCTTGGAACTTTCATTGTAAGATTCAAAGTTTGTATGTTTTTTTTTTTTTAATACTTCAACAGAGAAAAAAATGATTTTATATTTGAAGCAGGGGTGCTGAGCACTCAGTTTTCAGTGAGGCATATTTTACAGTCACATGTTTAATCATTTAGAGAGCTGAGTCTCCCATCAAGGTTTGACGTGCCACATCTGGCTTTTTTTTTTGCTAAAAATCATAAAAATATTAAACATATGGTTTCCTGTATCTTTAACATATCCACATATATGCTGTCGAACATCAAAATAAACTTACAGATTTACTAAATTTGTTGTCCATTGCGGTTCATACCTTTCCCTGTATTTCCTCTAACTTCTTCTATATCTCATTCTCTATCCGGGGTAAATCACTATTCTCCATGCCACCTGTTCCAAACAGTGTTTTTTTTTTCTGTATTTGTTTTTGAGAAATGACAGAAGGGTAGGTTCAGAATAAATCTCAGTTTTATACTTGAAGTAAAATGCTACATAAGATTAACATTCTCCAAGTAGAAAAAAAAAACGAGTCTCGGTTTCCCTTTTAGCTAATAGCTAATCTAGGACATCTGATTTGGAAAAAAAAATGGAAAAAGAAGAACCTTACTGTATATTATTGTGTGGCTGTCATAATTCAATACATCTGCCAAACTTTTTTTTTCTATAGATGAACCACAATTATTTAAAAATGAACAGACAGAAATTGCAGAAGCATGCAGTAATTTTTTGGAGTTCCCTCTTTTTTTTTTCCATTTTTCATCCTGAGCCTCCCTTGAAAACTTTTTTTCCCAGTGGTTTTTGTTCTTTTTTTTTTTTTTTGGTAAATCTTTGTTCGCAAAAATAATCCCCATATAATTTGTTTCTCTTTCAGTTTCATTAGCTGACAAAAGCTCATGTTCATTCAACTGCTCCATGTGTGTCACGTAGTACTATCTATGGGATCTGGCCAAAGCCAAGAGGAGCAGAATACAAGAATATGATACGCAACCACTACAGCCTTCCTCAATTATCACAGATTCTCAATTCTACAAATGGATACAGTTACATACCGACAGAAACTCTTAGTCAGCCAAAAAGCATGCACCAGGAAGATTGAGTGAAATTTGTTCTATATCAGCACTAAGATCTCGGAGAGGTAGCCAGCCTGTCTCAGCACAATGTGTGAATTTGTGTGGTTAAGATTTGATTGCTGTCCCGTAAACGAGCTGTTTGTTCCTCAAATGTCTCCATAAGGAACAGAGTCGGAGGTAACATTATAAGACACTCAGAGTTGCTGAAGATGCAGTGAAGTGCCCAGGTGATGAAAGGTAAGTTACTGCTGTTATATATAACCAGTTGAATGTGACTGGGAGCCTTTTTTGGTGAAAACACAAAGCAGGAATAAAAATAGTTTCTGTGAATCATGACCTGCCCCTTAACAATCTTTTGTACAAAGTTTTGGCATGGGGAAAAGGTATTTTCAAATCTGGAATTCGCTTGGAAGACTGCTCTCTATTAATTTTTTCGACACAGTTTCCAGAAGTCAGCTGAACTCAATCTTTTCCATATGTTTGTGTCTGCATTCATAAATGAGAGCAAAAAAAAAAAAAGAGAGAGAGAGAGAGAGAGAGAAACTTTTAAAAATGCCTTTACAATGTGTCCTTTCTTCATGACTGAGCCAGAAAAGGGTATGACACTGGTTATATGGAACAGAGAAGTGTGGCTGATATTTATTGCTTTTCTCTTTGTACAGGAAGGTTAAACAGGCCTGGGCTGACCTTTGTGAAGCGTACAGATGTAGAAGGACTCTCTTCATTGACTTCTCCGAGAAGCACTAAATCACACTGAACGTTTTGCAGGAATCTGTCATAGACGTGTGGACACACTCCAAAGATGATATACACTGGCTGGCCGCTCAACACAAACCGTGTACGCCGGGGCAAGCTGCAAAACAGATGTCAGACAATAAGGCCGTGTTGCGGTTGGCCTCCCAAGTGAATTTCGGTTAATTATAGTCATAACTTTATTTGTTTTGCTTTGTTTTGTTTTGCGTTTGCTCATTACTGTTTGTCATTTTTGTAAAGCGTGTGGTATATAACCTTCACGTTGATCCACAGGAGTAATGGAATAAGAACCGATAGCTTTCATCTGCATAAACAACATTGTGTTCATCTGTTGAAAAACACCAAGCCTAACTAGGCAGGATTATTAGAGGGAAATCAGGGGATTTAAAAAGACTTAAAAGAATCGTGTGAAGAGACGGAGTGAGGGAAAGTTCAGCCAGCAACTCACAATAGGTGCTGCTATGACCTAAGATGCATTACTGTAATTACTTTCGTCAGATGACCTCCTTTAATTCTTCTTCAGATCACATCCTATCACTCCTTGCTTTCTCTCTTTTCTTTGTTTAAATCTGCCCATGTGATGTGAGGTATTCTAATCATAGGATCTTAGAGAAGAAGAGTGCGCTGATGGCGTTCTTCGCAATTCTGCTGCCAAGACGATCCATTCAAACAGGCTCTAGGCTCGGGTCCCATCTGGTGCTTCAAGTAATTACTCCGGTTTATGGATACGCTCTTATAGCTCTGTAAAAGTATCATAGAAAACTTTGAATGCGGAGAACGATTTCCTACGTACAAAAGCCAACGTCTCGTTTGAAAATGGAATTTTGCTTTTCATCATTGCATTCTAGTCTTTTTCACGATTTTTCCATTTCTTTCTTCATGTTCTCTGATAGGCGTTAATTACAGTTCCAGCTCTCTCGCATAGGTCCCAATGCAATTGGAAGGTAACCTAAGAAAGTTAAAAACTACTCCCGCCTGCCATAGCCAAGAACACTGGTCAGATCTCCCTTTTATAAGCCAGGATACAGGTGCTCTCACAGACAGTCAGCACTCAGAGAGACAAAAAAGGCTTGTTCTGGGACAATACAAAAGGCCAAAACAGACAAATAACAGAGACCAGTCATTTTGTATGGGATGCAACAGTGCTGTTTTACATTCTGCTGATAAAATCTCAGTGAAAATGAGAAACAGAGATTTCACAAATATAGTTATAAGCCGAAAAGGTCAGCAAGCTAGGTTGTAAGAGCGTGGTAAAAGGAATGCAAAAGAGAGCGAGCGAGAGAGAGCGAGCGAGCGAGAGAGAGAGAGAGAGAGAGAGAGAGACAGAGAGAGAGAGGGAGACAGAGAGAGAGAGAGAGAGAGAGAGAAAGAGAGAGAAAGAGAGAGGAGAAACAAGAGAAAGAACAGGCTGAAAGTGATCCAGGTGGAGAGCTTGATGTAACTGCTGAAAAGGGGAAGTGTGCTGTATTTTCACTGGCCTGAAATACAAGCTGTACAAACAGATGATTGCATTGGATTCTATCACCAAACAAAGCAACACAGGATCAACAAGAAACAGATTTTTCAACATTTTGTTGGGCCTCCCATAGTGTTATCGTTTGCCATGGTTGCTATCATTGATACATTCTCATGAGAATGAGTGCCAACATTTGGGTGGGAATTCTAATCTTCTACGTTTAGGCATCAGCCCATGTGGATGCAGAAAAGCCAAAATGTTTAATACATCACAGGATAATTAAAAGCTGTTTGGGAATTGGGGGTTGCACTAAGGGGGGGTTTTTTGTTTAAACAGGTTCTCGTAACCACAGCACCCCTCACCACCACCCCCCAGGTCTATTCAGCAGACAATAAAAAGACAGACATGCCAAGAAAAGCTGAGTAACTCGCTCCATTTTTAAAGTCGGAGCTGCAGGCGAAAACAAAGACCATCACCAAAACTAATTAAAGTCTTAATGAAGATCTGGTCTCATGCCAAACCACACAAAACTCAACACAGTTACAGCGGGAGAAAAAAGAACTACACGTCTGTCTGCGCTACATATGACTGGCAAAGCAAGAGGATGCTGTGAATTCATACAGTAGTGTAGGTCTCCACAGAAATGGATGCACATATGGTTTTTACCCTCAGACAACACCAACAGAGTTAGTTCGAGACATCTCGAGAGTCTCTGCAATGCTATCCCATTTGTTAATGGTTATAGCAGCCTTCAGCCTACTCTATACTTCAAACTTAATAGAGAAAGACATCTATCTCCCTGTGGAATCCTCACTGATCATCATTCCACATAGTTAGACTAACGTATGAGGTCCGTCCCTGTCCAGTACTGATGTGCTACATTACATCAGCTGGACTTGAGCTGCACCAGCTGGATGTTAGCTGGGTGCAACTTAACACGCAGGAGTTCTGGCGCTACAAAACAATTTGACCCCGTTGCTGCCGAAACCGTAACCTCCACTTCGGCGACAGCATCAAGAGAGCGCGTCCGTAGGCCCAAACTGGTGCTGAGACAGATTAATCATGAGAAACTCTGTTAAATGTTGTTTACTGTGGTGCAAGAGCACTAAAAAAAAAAGTATAACTCTTAAGTCAGTAGAATTTGAAAGTTTGTGCTAAATGATGCGTTGAAAACAATGCGGTTTCACCTAATGTAAAACTAAGGTCCATCAGACCATCGCTGAATCAGCTGGCAGACCGACACTAGCTGCCTGCTGCACCACAACACCCATTAAGTTTATGAAGTGGCTGAATTTAGTATATTTATGAGTTCTCTAAATTATGAGTGTACACAACCACATAACGCTTTGTTGAACAAAATAATGGGAAGAAAAAAAAAGCTCAACCTACAGCAGTGTGTCTTGGTGAGAATTTCTCTGCCCTTGGACTCTACTACCATATAAAAGGTTGTTTTTATTGTAATTGTTCTTTGGTTGTGTTTTTTGTTTTGTTTTGTTTTGTTTTGTTTTGGAACAAGACATTGTATACAAGACAGTTTCCAATACATCAGATATACCTAGCATATTTTCACACTGCAAAAAAACCCTAATTTTGTGTGCGTTGTATCCCATATAGCACATTAGGCTTTGCTGAATATGGCTGTAGTTAAAGCCAACAGTACAACACAAAATGTTCAGCAGAGTTCAAGAGTCAAATGGTCATGCCACCAACTGAGTACTGTTTTCCAGGTTCATTTCTTTTTGCCAAGAAACAGTAAACCAACCATCACAGTAGGAAATATTAATTTCCCTTATGGCTGCTACAGAAAGTCAACCTGTGTTTTTCACCCATTAAACGGGTGACATTCTGAACTCTAACTACAACCGATTAATTTTTGGCAAAAAAAAAAAAAACAATTGGCATTTCAACAAAGTTCAGTCTGACTTAAAAATTAGGCATGTATTTATCCAAATTACAATAACAAATTTTAGCGGCTGTGTGACTTTTTTTTTTCCCCCTCACATCTTTGATTGCTACCATTTGTCTAATTATGGTTCAGTGCCAAGCTGATATGATTACCTTTACCCCAACCACATTACTTCACAGAACGCTTCCCCTCTCACTGTTTCTTTGTTTGGCTTTCTTATGTGGGTTGCTGTAGATCTCAAGATACAAGCACCAAAAATATGACCTCATGTGTTTGTTGTTAGCAATGTGCAAAAATTGAGTCTAAAATTTATGCGCTGACTTGAGACGAATTGTGTTTACCTTCCAGTATTTTCCGCTCAAGCGGTTTATGGGGCTGCCAACTCTGCAGTCGGTGCTTTCTCAGCCTGGATTAAAATGCTGTTCATGATACAATTTGGACAGAGTTCAGTTATTAATGTTTACTTCAGGTTTTAAAATGGCTCTGGGCACATTTTGACACCTCATCAACCAATCACGTTCCTTCTTGAACTGTGTATGTATATAGCTTGCTCGCAACAAACAAATTGCAGATTTTATATGAATAGTCATCACTCAGCAGCATACAGATGATAACCTGCTGTGAGCTATCAAGATTTCTGCATTGAAAGCACTTCTCATGTTGCTTTAATAGGATTGTTAATGTGACATACACCCCTGTTCTCCTCAGAAAACCACATGTAAAAATCTGTGGTTAGGAGAGTCTCACTGCACTAAGGCATGGAGAATTTGTGGGCTTCTGCATTGCTTAAGGGGTCACTGAGCACTCTGAATAGAAAGGTCAAGTCCATATGGAGCCTATTTTTAGCTTTACAATCCCCGATGCGATCAGTAAGTAAAACATAGTTTGTGGGAGAGCTAATCATCTGTTTTAGTGACGTCATCCGCCTGAAAGGTGTCCAGATTTGAACACTTCCGGAGGACCCTCTCTCTCTCTCCCTGAGGTCTCTTTCTGGGCTCTCTGCCAGTCTGCTGTCACTTAACTCTTTTAAGCCAGGTGAGGTCATGACAGTTCAAATCCTCGTAGAAGTCCATAACCAATAGCCTTATCCCTTATGTGGATACACTGGACTCATGGTGACCCAACAATCTGCTGACCAGAAAGCCAACCCACCATCCGAGGTCAGACAGGTTGCTTAACTGGGGGAGGAAAACAATGAAATCATTGCTGGACATGGTAGACATTCAGATTAAATATTTTACAATATGTTTTAAATTTCTTGCAGATCCCACTGCCAGAACCTCTGTCCGTCTGATTCCCATCCCCATTAAATGGTTCAACATACAGAGGAAGTAGTTTCTTTAATAAAACTTATGTCCAACACAAAACATCCTCTTCGATTGGACAAATGCTTTGTTGAATTTTGGTAATTATGGTATTTGTGAATAACTCTGGCATAAAAAAGAGAAGAAGAGAGGAGAGCGGTTTGGGATTTGAAGATGGACATGCTTTTGGTCAAAATGAGTCAGAACCGACCACACCCGTTTAAGTAATATCACATTCCCATGGAAGCCGCCCAGCTTCTTCATTTTACACCAAGTGACCTTTCAGCCTTAACTCACATTCTCAAGTCATCTCGCTCCATCTCTCTTCTCTCTTTTCTCTTTCTATACCCCCCCCACCTCTTCTCTGCAAACTAAAACACCTCTCCTTTGTACATCTCTGTGAATGTCTGTATATTTATGGTGCCTGAATGGTACATAAATTGTACTTCATGTGAAGACTGGCAGCAGCTCTAGGCTCAGTCGCTTTTTTTCCCATCCCTAACAGTGAGGCCTAAGAACCCTGAAACCACGTAAACCATCCTGCCCTAAGCCAAGAAACCAGGTCGTCTGTCTCCTGCTTTTGTTCTGGAAAACACACTCTCTCTTTCCCTCGCTTCATTCCCAGTGATTCTGTTCAAAGGACCGCTGATGCATAGCTCGACGGAGTGAACCGCGAATTTTTTTTTTTTTTGTTTGCAAAAACGGTTACTCCGGTAACGACTCTTGTCCTTTCAACTTTCCCTTTATTTGCTGAGCATATACTGTGTAATGTCCACTCATGTCCACCCATCATGTCCAGCTGGGGTGGACGCCCTCTGATTTCTGTGTACACTGTGCTGTCCTGAACTTGGGCGACCCTACGCCCTGGAATTCCACCACCATCTCTGACCTGCTCTTTGATCTATTGTTCAGAAGAACCAAACAGTGTTCTAAAGAAGCAAGGCCATGGGTGTGGAAAATCCATTCATTCATAATTCTCCCATCCTACCCTTTATGTGTTCTGTTCATTACCTTCCCTCTCTCATTCCATGCTCTCACGGACTCCACTGGGCTGTGTGCCTGTACGCTGGATAGCATCATCTTTCCTGACCGTTTTCATGAATAATTGGTCCACAGAGCTCAGGGTGTGAGAGACAACAGATATATGAAATGGATAGTAGCCATGGATACACTATGACAGTTTACAAGCAGATACAATTGGCAAAAATCCCAAATTCTTTTAGCCTCTTGGCCGTGTCATTTCTTAATAGCCCCTTAGCTGTCTGAGAGAACATTACATCTAATCAATGTTTTATACAGACTCCACGCAACAGGATCAGCAGAATTCTAAATAGCATGTAGTAAAAGTGTAGCCAATAAACACAAGTAAACTAGCCAATGGGCCATGGGACAAACAGAAAGACACACACCAGAACCAAAACAAACAAATAGACAAGATGACAGAGAGATAGACGGATAGTTAACGAGATTAGATAAACATATAGACAACCAGACAGTTGTCAAATTTTACCCTCAAAAATCTCACCCAAAGGGCTCCGTATTCTGGAGCTTGTAAAAAATCCTGGATTTTTTTTGGATCCAGCTTCAGATGGTTGGGGGGAAAAAAAATCTTTCGGGGAGGAGAATAAAAAAAAGCGAGTCTCAAAGTTATAATGAGCAAGCTTTTCCTCTCATGAGGGACCCATGTTTCCTCTCCTTCTATCTGGCACGTCAGTGGTCAGAGCTTTCCAGCTTTCCGACCAATAAGCTTCCCCGTCTCAGACAGAGGATCTGGAAGCTAAATAATTTGCAGCCTGTATTTCCATGAGGAGGACTCATTGCTATTTGAATTATTCTCATAATCAGTATACTTGGCTGTTACCTGGCGTTCTGCTTCTCTACTGTTACAAATGAGTCTGCTCAGTGTAAACATATGGCCAACAACCATTTTTTTTTTTGCACTTTGTATCCGGTGTTGGCAAAGCATTGTGACAGTGAATTAAAAGCCATTCACTCATCGCAAAAATCCCTATGGTGATGATAGGGGTAAACCTTTTGTGTGTCTACAAAACCCATGGGATACAAATCGATTTGTAACTGTTGCTAGTTTGTCCACAACAATGACATCTTGCTGGTCCCAACCCCATGAAAGCAAACTACACACATCAAAATACAGTCATTAAGAGAGTAACGGTAATCTGCTTGTAAGCAGAAGGAAACAAACATTAGCACTTAGATTTCAGAGCCTTTCCATTTGTGATCTGTCGGTTCAATAAAAACATGACCCCACGTTGTTTCACGACCCTGAAAGCACACACCACACACACAGTGCGATGACGTCTTGTCCACAGGGGATCCACGTATGGCGTAATTGCAGGTTGATGCATCTGTTACCTAAGGGCTGCTGAGAAGAACCACTCTAGTTCTGTTTTAGATTGACTAACAACAACACGGTAAAAATGAATCTCTTAGATCTTTTAATGTCATTTGGTTTTACCTCTGCCAATCTAAAAGTACCACCGAACCAGATGTTAGATACCTGTTCAGACATACGGTTCCTTTATTCCTCCCACACCGGGTTCGACACCCCTTTGCTTTGTGCTCTCTGAGGTTTCCTAACTGAGTGCGGAGGAGGTAGATGGCATGACCAAGCTGTCATAACAAAGTATATTTGACACGTGTCCACTCAACGCACGGCACTTATGTGACCTCTAACGGATGTGACCCTCTTGCGCGTATGACACGTCCGTCCCTCTTCAAATATCTGTTCTTTGGCAGTTGACCTGTTGTGGGGCCTTCATGCTTCACCCGGGTTCATCTCCTTGTATCTCTCTTTCGTCTGTTGGCACAGAGGAGCAGACCTCGGTTCTTTTTTCACCGCGGGCGGGAGCATGGGACGAGTCTCCCCTGCCATATTTATGGACACAGCGGGCGACGGCCGCTCCGGGGGAGCTGCCGACAGACACGTAGACAATGTGCTGCTGATGACAGGGGAGTGTAGTGTGAGGATAAAGGAGTGACTGTGTCCTGCGTTGGCTCCCTCCTTCACTCCTGCTTCTGTCCTCACGATGCTATATAGCCTACCGCCGTGGCCTTTTCTGTTCACACCGTCCAACAGTGTTTCCATATACTGCGTGGCCTATCTACATCCATAAACCCTCAAAGATATGACCGCTAAGTCTGCGTAGACATGATTCATGTTCTTAACACTTAAAGAAATAGTTTAAAAGTGAAAAACACGTGTTTGAGACACTTACGCAAAAGCATTACATTTTACAGAACCTTAAATCAGCGCCAGTAAGCAAGAGCAGATGTCCCGGAGAAGCTGGATTATAGAAGGGAGCTACATACATCAAGCTTAAAAAATGTACTCTCTGTCTCCGTTATTATCTGACGAGCCTTTCGGTCCTCCACATGGGTGAGTTACCGAGCAGCACAGAGATATTTTGTTCATCCTGCCTACAGTGGAAGCCAGAGTGACAAATGACACAAGAGGTCAGAGGTCAGACTATCAGGTGAAAGAGACATGGAGGAATGGGTTCTCACGCAGGTGAGAACACCCCCATCACCCAGATATGACATCATAGTAGGGTAACCTATGCGACCTCTGTGACCTGCGTGAACTCTCTTGTCTATATGTCAGAGGACATTCTGTCAGGAACAGTAAATAAACTGTTTATGTGAGACTTCAAAGGGTCTGAGTTACTGGCAGCCATTTTACGAGGCACTGAATGCCTGTGAGAATCATTTTATTAGTCTGATAGCTTCTGCTCAGGTACATTACAGCGAGTTAGATTAGTTTTAAAGTAATGAAGTGCAAAACAGATCCTTTAAAAGAGGTTTTCAGATTGAAGATAAGATTTATGAAGTGGTATTAGATGTATTTAAACTTCTGTAACTAAGAGATAAGACACTTGTAAAAATAATTTCTCAGAGCAAGTTTCACTTTTAGAACTGAACCTATATGCAGCACAAATTCTCCATTCAAAATGCCATGACGTTCAGCGTTAGTCCAGAACATCAGACCTCCCTCCTTTCCTTCCCTCCTTTCCACCTTTTTTTCCCTTTTGGGCTAATCACCTAAAAGGGTCACCATAACAATAAAGTGTCATGGAATTTTTTTAGTATCATACCAAAATCATCACCAAAAAAAAAAACCTCAAATAACCTTCAGCATCCTCTTTCCTGACTAAGTGACTGTGTTCTGGTCTGAGATAAGCTAACATACCAGATGGCAGGATGACCTCTTCCCCTACCCACTAATGTAACACAGACCATGATGGAAGAGGAGACTGTAAAGGAGGTCTACCAGAGCCTGGACAGCATATGGGCCTTTAAAGGACACTGAAAGATGAGGAGGTAAGGAAAGAAGGGTAGACAGACGCTCTGTACGAGGCACGGTTCTCCTCCGGCCGGTTCTCTGCTCCTGAGAAGCAGCTGTGGAGTGAGGCATAAGATGGTGCAGATGCTTTCGGAGTTGCGTCTCCTCAGATCCTACCCGCATGCACCAGAGGATGGATTAGCAGTCTGGTCGAGCCAAGTGAGGGATGCACGTGTGGTTTTGGTATGAGAAGAAGGCTCCAGCGGTTTAGAAAGGAGGGTGGTTGAAATTATGATGGGCTTTGCGTGGTTCACTTGATCCTTTGGGTCTTAAAGCTGGTGGAAAAAAAAAAAAAAAAGGATAAAAAGTGAAAAAAAAAAATGGTGATTTTAATGGGAAGGAATAGTGTCGCGGTTTGTTGTCGTGATTGGAAGCTTGTCGAGGAAGCTACAGCAATCTGGTAGGGCATGGAGCCAAAAGACAGAGAGAGAGAAAAAAAAGACTTGGTCCCCAGACAGTAAAACGTGAGAAGAGAAAAAAGGTTGCCTCAGTGGTAGTAAAGGATAAATACGGCTCTAGTGGTCTTGGATATGTCCAAGTTGGTATGGAGCAGAGCTGGGTGGTCTTGTACTGGGTAGACTGGGCCTCTTTGGTCTCCAAAGGAAATGGAGATTGGTGTAATGAAGGGCTTGTACAAGGGGCAGAAAAACATCAGGCCTCTACCAAAGGTGGACTAGACCGACTGAGTATTAAGATAAAGAGGCTGAGAACATTAGAGTGAATGAGGCGGAAAGACCTACATCAGGTCACAACAGAGGGTGTTGAAAGGTAGAAGGAGGGTCAGGAACAGTATAAAATGAGTGGAATAGGATTGGGGGGGGGCGGGGTGTCTCTGTGGAAATGTGTAGCTCGACGGAACATTTTTAAGCAGTCTCAATTTTGCAGCAGACCACGTGAACCGAATTCTCCAATTTGATTATACAAAGAACCACAGCACTGTAGCCCAGCAGTGCACTATCCCCAGACCCTCTTTTCCAAAGCCTTATGCCTACCAAGATCTGCTATTATCCCCTCTACAACTTCATTTTACCCGATATGCAGCCAAACCACTCAGTGCATCACTCACATATCTGTAATATTTCTGTTTGACTCGTTCAAGGGAGGCATGTAATGAAACCGTTGCAATCCGCATACAGTGGCAAAAAAAAGTCCTTAGCAGAGACAGGCAGACAGCCGTTGTCTTTTAGAGAATTCACAGCAGATGAGCGGTGAATTTGTGATCTTATTACATTAAATACATGAGGTACTAAGTATCACACCCCACTTCTGCAAGAGGCATTTTTTTCTCAACATAGGACTCAGACACACAGTGCATAGACAAGGAAAGTTTAATGTACTTTACATTTACAAATCTTTTAAAAGTACAAATCATTGGCTTTAATATCGAGCAATACTCCATAATATAATATTCAGTTACCCATGATGCATTGCATCCATACAGTAGTAGCTCTGAATAGCTTTTACAAAAAAAAAAAAAAAAGGCTAAATGTATTTACTGTATACTCATATATAAATATGTAATTTATACGACATATTGACCATACCGTGGTACAACTGAACCTAAAACAAAGAGAACTGAAATACAGTAAAAAGAGAGGAACATTCAAACCAAGCTCTCAAGCCAAAAACTCTGGGTCAAGTTTTCAAGGAGAAATAGCCAAATTAGTAAACATTTTCCAATATGGTCTTTAATTATGACGTACTGTTTTGTATGAAGTGTAGGTCATAAGGTGTAAAGCCCTTCTCATTCATCTTGCATATTGAACTTCTACTACTAATATAAAAGGCCTGTGAAACTGGTACTCTCTCCTGTGGATTTTACTTTGTTTGTTTGTTTTATTGGGGTCAGGCGTCACAAAACAAAATTTTAGTTTTGACCCCCTGTCCTGCCCTGAGTTGTTCTCTGTTATTCAGCATGAAAAATATTATTTTTACCAAATCTTTTTTTTTTTTTGTCCAGACCACTTCCTGACACCAAGACCTTGGGGAAAAAAAAACCCGCTTCCTGTAACTTCTCCAACCAAACCGGGGCAACAAGCAGTTACTGGGAATTAGAGGTAGCCACATAGTTAATTCCATTTTTGTCGTACTATCAGGCCATTGAAACACAGAGAGGGAACCCCTAACAAATCAACTTAAACCTCTGGAGTAATGTAAAGGAAATAACCTGGCATTTTAGTTTATTGTTTTATTCTGCCTGTCATGCGAACAATCTAATTACATCTAATTGCCTGTTGTGTGACAGGGGCCACTAAAAACCACACCTTTCAGCTGTGAACTGTGGACTCCAACCGTGTGTTTCACTAACAAAGTGACCTCAAACACTGTATCACACCGCTTGTGTATAGAGTACCTGGCAGGTGTTGAAGGTGTTCTGTGTCTTTAAAGTTGAGATTTCTGTACATAAAATGGTTCCCAGCAGGTTTGGGGTAAACGGATTATAAGGCCTAAATTTTCTGTGGTATGAAGATTCCTCACTTTGCTGAACATTTGACAATAGAATATTAGAGTTTATATCTCTGTCTGTATATATACATATTTCTTTGTTAATCTTCACAAGTCCAGTATAAATCACACCATGCAGACGAGTAACAAGATTTTTTTTTTTTTTCTCCAACAAGAGGTACCATCACCATAAACAAAAAAGCACAAAATCAAAACTTAGAAAGAAAAAAAAAACTCAAACAAACAAAAAAATATATATATATATATACCAGCCAAAAGTAGAGAAAACCTATATAAAAGACTATTTTTGCCTTGTCTGTAGGCTACCCAACAATACTCCAAAGGGCTAGCAGCTTCACTTTTTTAAATGGAACATTTTTATTGTCATCACTTATCAATTTTGTCTTAAAAGCAAAATAAGCCGGGGTCATCGACCCTTCATTCGCCCCATAACGTGCGTCTGAGAAAAGCTCAGCATTTGAACACTCATTTGTTTGCAGATTCCAGTTCCAGTTAGGGGGATCACCAGACATGTCTCTTTTTGCAAAATCATTACGTTCAACAAATGACTAAGAACTTCTCTTGTTTTCCACCCAGGCTTAGTGCAACAGCCTACATGAGACTCGTAAAGTATATTGATCGATATCTAGGCTTCACACGACAAATACAAATCAGCATTTAGGCAAATACCAGGGTAATAGCACATGAAAGCTATCAGAAAAGGAGCCAGTTTATCTCAGAGTCTGACCTAATTAATAAGCCCTGACCTTCACTGGAAATCTGATCAATAGAAGAAATAAATTGTTGAAAAAAACCCCCGAAAACAGAGAGAAAGAAATAAAAAACAATACTCCAAGCTACTAACACGTGATTGGTTAATACTGGGAAGATAGCTGCTTTTATTCTCTGGAGAATCCAGGATTGTTCCCTAAACAACTTTATCTTCCCATCAACACATTCACCAGCCACATCACAGATATCCAGAAATATTTACTAAAAATAAGGGGAATTTGATTTAATACCCTAAAAAGAACAAATTGGAAAAAATATAAAAATACACTTTTTACTTTTTTTTTTTTTTCCTCACACATTACGTCACTCACTGATACATGCAGAGTCTTGGAACGCAGACATCTTTTTTTTTTATTTCTAGGCCCAGTCTGACGCAGAATAAAGAGTCCAGACCACGGTCATACAAGCCCCTCTGGTACGGCTTATGAGAACCCGCTCCACTCTAAAGGTACTACCCGGATCAGGGCACATCCGACTGCTCAGGAGCTGATTCTGATAGGGCGAGCCACTGGACTGCACGAGTGATTTCAATGCAACGTTTCATTCTTGTTTTTAACTGTGTGTGTAAGTGAGATGTCTCAGGAGTTCTCGAAATGCGTGTGCGTTTGTGAGTGTATGTGTGTGTGTGTGTGTGTGTGTGTGTGTGTGTGTGTGTGTGTGTTTTAAAAAATTTCTCGTCTTTGTCATGGAGACCTTGCCACATTTAGTGCATATTCAAAATAATGCTCAGGATTGATTAAATGGAAAAACAAAATACCAAGTAATACAAAACATATTAAAAAAAAAAGTCTAAATGGATTAACCCAAGCATTACACAAAAGAGCATGCAAAGATTTTGAAATATATAATCACAGATATTAAATGAGCACATATTCAAGTAATTCAATAATTGAATGAGACACGTGACGTACACACACACACTCTTTAATGCATGTCACCTTTGTACAGGGTTAAAAAAAAAACACGAATGTTAGAATATATCATGAGAAGACTAATTCAATGAGAAATATTGTGTTGCAAGAATAAAAATCCTTGAGCTAAGTTACAAACATTTGCGTCTTACATTAATTAATAGGTTTTGACGGCTTTTATCCAACCAAATTGTTTAAAAGCTAACTTTTTTTTTTTTTCTAATTTCAACTTTGGATTCCTCCCCTGAGTAAGGTTACAACTTAACAAAACAATGGTGTACAAAACTGGGATTAAAATACAGCTGTCTTTCGGTATTTACAGAACTGTTTGGTGCTTGCTAATCTGTCTCCAAAAAAGTCCATCCACACAGGACAAGTGATTAGTCACGCATCACTGATGAACATGAAATAAAGTTTCACATAACATGAACTGCATGAAAAAAAAAATACACCGATGAAATTGTAAAAATGAGACATAATGAGTAGTACTACCAGAAAAAACCCACAAAGAGTAAACCAAATTTAGAATTTAGGAAAATTATACTTAAAAAAAAAACAAAAACAAAAAAAACAAGACCAATGGTACTACATCGCTGAAGGCACGGCAGACAACATCTGATGTGATGAACTGGCTCTTTAGAAAATGTTCACAACACATATAAACCAGGTATGGCCATGATAGTACAATTAAACTGATGATGAATTCACCCAGAGGTGAGCTGATTAATAATGACCATATCTAACGGTCTGTAACACACGACACAGAATCTGAGCTGATAGATCAAACACACACGCTTACGGTTACATTTCACGTACACCACTTGTGTATGTGTGTGCCTGTGTGTTCATGTTGTGGTGAACAGTGTCCTCCTAAAGGACTTAGTGTGTGTGTTTTTTTGAGATGAGGTGGTCCTGTGTTGTTTATTTTTGTACCGTAGCCGTTCATACAGAGAGAATCAGGCATTTAAAATTTCATAGTATCCCCCGTCCAGGAACCCCGTATGGTAAAAAGCTGTTAACTCTGTTTGAAAATACAGGGGTCACTCGAAGTAAGATAGTTTGGATGTTTTTGGGAGATTATTAAAGGAAAAAAAAAACAAAAAAAAAACCCCACAGAATAAACATTGTACTGTCTGCAGGAGTAGACACATGAAAGCAGATGTAGTCATAAAAGGAATAGAAAAACACTGTCCAAGCTTTTGTCTGAACCCCACAAATATTACCCATGATACACCTGCTGTGTGTTCTTCTGCTCTCCTCTCCTCCCCTCTCTTCTCCTCTCCTCTCTTAGTGCTCACCTACAGTTAAAGAGACTTCCTCCTTTGGCATAGTGTCCCTCTTCCCCACCCTGGATTCTTTACACTGCAGCGCTCCCTGGTGGCAGGATGCTGGAATAACTCTGTATTCCTGGCCAGACTGGGGATTTGGCTGGGCTCCAGTGAAAAACAGGATCAGTCATTGGTTGGCGTGGTTGCCCTCAGACCCGGCTGGCTGGATGGCAGTGGTAGGTACAGTTCTGGAGTCTGTCGCGTTCTGCCCCATCACTGGCCCTCTCTGAGCAGCTGCCATCCTGTTGGGAGGCTACAGAGAGGCAAGGGTCACAAGATTTACCAGGACGCCTTAACAGACAAAATGCAGGGGCCGAGCACCAAGAAGGAACACTTAATTGGTAATGGGAGAATGAGTAAATATGAGAAATCAGCTGCTTGGAGGGGTGACGGTTTGACAACTGGGAAATGGCTTTTCTTTTGGCATTAGGATGTGTGTGAGTGAGTGCAGTCCTAATTTGGGAGAGTCTGGGTTGGAGTGAGCCAGTAGGGGTTTCATTTTGGAGAGTGCACAGTTTCATTTAGATGATTGAGGGTAGAGTTAAGCACCCAGGCTGTAGATTTAGATCATGAGGGTGTGTTTGCATAAAAGGCATAATCCTGAATGAGGAGCGAAACCTTTTGTGTGAGTGGGGTTAGTCTGGGTTATCAGGAACTGCCCTAAGTCTGTTGGTTAGGTTATTGAAAATAGTTTTAGTGATTATCAGGAACTGCCCTAAGTCTGTTGGTTAGATTATAGAGGATAGTCTGAGTGGTTATGAGGAACTGGCCTAAGTCTGTTAGTTAGATTATTGAAGATAGTTTAAGTGGCTATCAGGAACTGCCCTAAGCCTGTTGGTTAGATTATGGCGGATAGTTTGAGTGGTTATCAGGAATAGCTCCAAGGCTGTTGGTTAGGTTACTGAAGATGGTTTTAGTAGTTATCAGAAACTGCCATAAGCCTGTTGGTTAGGTTACTGAAGATGGTTTTAGTAGTTATCAGAAACTGCCATAAGCCTGTTGGTTAGATTATTGAAGATAGTTTGAGTGGTTATCAGGAACAGCTCTGAAGACAGTGAAGACAGTGTCAGGAGTTGATTATTTCAGAGCAGTGCAGCGATGTGTCTGGATCACAGCTCTCCACTCACCGCTCTCCCCCTCGTCCCCCTCGGGCAGCAGCAGGTGGCCTTGGCAGGGGCTGGGAAGGCTGGTCTGGCTGGGTCCCTCCTGACTGGTTCCCAGCTGAAGCCTACGCATGTGGCGCACTACTGCGGTGGCATTGAATGCTTGCTGTGTGAGCAGACAGGGGGAATGAAAGGAGAACAGGTCGTTTGTGGCTTCGATGCACAACCAAAGAAATAATCCTCTCTTGGACAATACCAAAACCGTTACAGTTGAGCAGCTGTGCCAGTTTTGTTTTTTTTTAAAGCGACATAGACGCACTCACCTTCCACTTGCTTTTGGCGAAATTCTTCCTGATCTGGGCACTGACGGATTCGTGAATGTTCTTATCCAACGCAGTGTCACCAGCAATCCTGAAAAACAAGGCAGGCAAGCAGGTCTCTCTGGTTATTTTAAATGTGACAAAGTACTTCATAATATAGAACTATGTAAAAATGCCAAATTCAATTCTTTTTACGGTCTAATGGGGGAACGGTAGACTAACGCGACCCTAGAGGAGAGTAATAAATGTCATACCATGGATGCTGCAAGGCCTGTTCACACGTGTAGCGCGATCTGGGGTCTTTCTCCATTAAATGCACTATGAAGTCTTTGGCTGCAGACAAAAACGTATCGTAGGGTCCAACATGAGACAACTTTTTCCATGGAGTCATTTTGAAAGCAGAGAATTAGATGACAGGAACAAAAAGAAAATATGGATTCATTTAAAGTTCTTCCATCGTTGGAAACGTCCCAGGCTCTCAGTGTAGCAAAGCCAGGATAACGTACTGAGTGTATTATTGTTAATCTCTCTGACACACTGACAGTGCGGAAAAAAGCTGAAAGGAGCAGAATTCGTCTGTTTGATTTCTTGGTAACGTGGAATTGCTGACAAGCAGTGAAAAGAAGAACAAAAATGTGTAGTGTTCTTAAAGTCCTAATATCCAATGGAAAAGTAAACTCTAAAGAAGAGGAGAAGAATGTTCTACCTGAATCTGAAATGTCATCCCAGTACGGCGAGTCAAACTCATACTCTGCCTTCAGAATCTGCTCGAACAGCTTGGAATCGTTTTCATCATAAAATGGTGGATAGCCACATAAGCTAGAAAGAGGATCACACAGATGTAAAGTCATCAAGCAAATCCATAATGTCAATGATGTAGTGATCTGATCTTTCATTCCTTTTGTGTCGTGTATTTTTCTTCAATACCCAAGGAACAAATATGTTAGTTTGGAAACACTGAGTTCTTGAAAATTATCATTACTGAGATTAGATGAGGGTTTAAACAGACTCATACATACAGTGCATGAATGAAGGAACAGATTAGTGGATGTCCAAACAAACAAACCAGTGAATGAATGACTGAAGAAATGAATGAATGAATGAATGAATGAATGAATGAATGAGTCAATGAATGAGTCAATGAATGAGTCAATGAATGAGTCAATGAATGAGGGAAGGAAGGAAGGAGGGAAAAGAGGGAAGGTCTTGCGGAATTTACTTTGGATACAATGTGTACACAGAAAGACATACTGATATTACACTCACAGGATGTAGGCAATGACTCCTATGGACCAGCAGTCTACTGCCTTGCTATAGGGTTTCTGAGCCAAAACCTCAGGGGCTGCAAAACCAAACAATGGTATTTTCAAATGTCCATTCACACGCTTATCATAAATCTCTCCGTCCTTTCATCACTGAATTAAAAGTCCAACTGGCAACAACAGCAAAATGACTTGAAACTTTTCAAAATATTAGTTCTATGCTTAACTGTAATCTCTGTGATAAGGTTTCAAAACCATAGACACACACACACACACACACACACACAGACTCAGACACAGACACACACACACATACACACACACACACACACACACACACACACACACACAAAACTGTGTCCAAGTAATTAAATTAGTTTATTTTCAATACATATTTGGATAACAATCATTTTGTTCCTCTGAGGAGATAACATTGTTTGAACAGCAAATATGAAGGGATCTAGAGGGGGAACTGTATCTTTCTGTTGACACTTTAAAGTGAATAAGGAAAAGGAGAACTCTGGGGAGATTTGAATCACTTATCATCTGTAAATGTCATTTTAAAGTGTGGCTGAGCCATTATTCTAACAGTCTGTAATGGAGGAAAACAGGCCATTATAAAACATAAATCTAAATTACAGATAGCCATTAAAACCCATTCCAGAACTATCAAATTAGTCTTCCTATTTTCTTCCCGCTGTGAACTTACGACTTTGGCAAGACAGTCGCTACATAGCGAACTTCAGTTGCAAATTAATAAGGTGTCAGAGAGTGGAGGGCTTTTTAGCTCACGAATCATATTAGAAGTAAAAGCCTCTGGAGTGTGAGCATATTTATAGTGTCAAGTAGTTTGAATTATGGATATTCAGTTATGAGTGAATAAAAAATGTGCACAGACTGAGTTTCATTTCCGTCTGAAGCGGTCGCCGTTTGAATATGGAGTTAACTCGGCGCATTGAGTCAATGTAGCGAGTGCTGTGTGAGCGATGTTCATACCAACGTATCCAGGGGTGCCGCACGCCGTGGACATCACGCTGCCCGAACCCTCGATCTTAGACAAGCCAAAGTCGCTGATCATGATCTTAGAGTCTTCATCCATACTGTAGTACAGAAGGTTTTCCGGCTGTACGCAAACACACAGGCAGAAACACACACGGGACCGTGAGAGTATGACCTGACATAAGCGCACACGTGCGCATACACGCACGTACACACGCACGCACGCACACACGCACGAACGCACACACATACACACGCTTCATCTCTCTCACTCTCAGCCTCACAGCACACGCTCCACATATCCATGAACCGCTTTTTCAGTCAGTGAACTGCTTTTTGGTCCTGGCTGCTGGCTCTGACTCTGTCTGTCCAAGTGCACAGTGGAGGACTTAATTAGCTAAGCAACGCATGGATCAATCTGAGTATCCTCCACTGCACTGCCTGTAAACAAATGAGTTCATTATGGAAAGGAGAGGAATGAACATAATTAGGAATGACTCTGAAAAACCTTCCAGCGAAATGAGAGCCAAGTAAATTGCTTCGCATATAACACGTAGTGCCTCTCTGACTTTAATATGTTCACAACAGTGTAGATTTGGCGAAATGGAGCTGACGTGTCGCTGGAGAACGTTCTAACTGTCGATATTTTTCAGTCCTTCCTTCCATTCACCGTGTTCAGAAACTACATTTGCATTTTTTTTTTTTTTTTGACCGAGCAGTACTATGACCTTCATAAAGCTTGTCACTACTTTGTTCTGCTCTGTTTTCCACTCACCTTCAGGTCCCTGTGCACGATGCCCATGTCATGCAGGTATTTCACAGCGTCCAGTATCTGGCGAATGAGTTTGCTGGCGTCCTTCTCTGTGTAAAATCCTTTTTCCACAATCCGGTCGAACAGCTCGCCACCAGACACCCTGCCAAAGGAAACATGCTCTCAAAGCTGTTCTTTTTCTCCTGCACAGACTGGCTGCTGCCGTTACCTCCTTCCTCCACAAGGGGGAGTTGTTTCATCCAACTCTGAGAACAGATCTTGCCTTTCCTCCCACATTCACAAAAAAAAATAAAAAATAAAAAATCGCAGGCTCAATGAATAAATCTGATTTCATCGAAAACGGTAGCGCACGTAATTAGCCTGAAGCAAAATAAACCGGCGCTTACTGAAAAATTGATACGACAGCCGACACCACATAAAGCACCTGTAACAACCCTCCGAATAATATCTTCGGTTTTTAACAGAGGAAAAAACACAGGTCTGACAAAACAAGAATAAAAGACAAGTGATAGAGAAATGTAATAAACTGTAATCTATTGTTCTTTCTGATGTGGGTCTCGTGGATATACGTGTGAATACTGAGACTTGGGCGACAGGCTTTGACTGAGAGCCGCCAGGGCGTGAGGCTCTGAGCACGTCTCTGGCTGAGATGAAAGCCCACGCGGGCCTGGCGTCCCGATCGCTGGCGCGGGGCAGCGCTCGGCCCCGCTGAGTGTCTCAGAACAGTCAGATGCCACCGTCCACCCCTGAGAGCCCAGTCAGATGAGAACATCCCCCAGTGTTGTCTGGGGGACGTGACTTAATCGGTGCGGTTTCATCTCCGCGGCGCTCGGATAAAAGACTGCCACCCACTCTCCTCTTTTCTCCTCTCCTCTGCTCTCTCTTACTTTCTTTTCATCTCTCCTTCATTTTTTCTCATATTCTCTCATCTAAAACTGTTTAGTTTCTCGCTTCTCTTCCTCTCCTTTCTGTCTTGTCTCCTCAATTTTTCTCTCCTCTCCTCTCCTCAATTTTTCTCTCCTATCCTCTCCTCTCTTCTCTTTCATTACCTTCTTTTCATCTATTTTCTCTCCTCTCCATTTTCTCACACATCTCCTCTCTTTCTCTCCTCAAACTTTCCCGCTATTTTCTTCCCTTTCTGTGATTTCCCTCTCTCCTCTCCTCTCCTCTCCTCTCCCCTCCCCTCCTCTCCACCACCCCTTCCTGTGACATTTGAGTATAGCTGGTAGGAGGGAGGTGGCAGGTGTGGGCATATTCTCCTGATGGTTGTCAGTGGGGGCGCGTGCTGCGTACGCAGACTAAACCCCCCTCCTATTCCATCTCCTCGCTTGCCTGCTTTCACCTTGATTTCTCACAGGAACAAACAATGGCGAGGCCTTTCGGGCACATGTGTAATTAATGGTGGCTGACATTACGCGTGGGAGACAGCTCCGCGGGGAAGGAGACCCACACACTGGTGCGTGACTCCCACTTCAGAACGAAAATCACTCCAGACCATTCTTACGGATTAAGATTGTTTCAGCACCTCATTAAAAGAAGGGAAAAAACCAAAAACAAAAACAAAAAAAACCAAGCGCGTGATGCAGAAGAAGACAAAACAAGGGGGGGTTTTTGGGGGGGTGCTTTTTTTTTTTTAGTGTTCCACTTGTATTGACCTTTCCAGATGACATTAATTATGAGAAAGGCCCATGTGATGTACATTTCCTGCCACCATGGAACTGAACCAATGGGCTGAACTTTAGCCCCAACTGTTCCACTGTGAATCATTCTGTTTTCGCCATATAAAGTAAAAAAAGCTTTTTTTTTTTTTTCTGTATCGGAGAAACTAATCTTTGGCAGTAGTTTGAAATATATTTTAAAACATCATCATTATTACTTCTCTTATTACACGGCAGCAATTCCAGTCTGCTTTTGACCTGATGAAACACAGAGAAACATTCAAATAAACACCGCCATCCATCGCGTACCATCTTAAAGACCGTGAAGAGAATGTTTGTGTGACAGAGAAAGACACTGAGATGATTCTCATATTCCTTTTCTTTTTCTTTTCTTTTTTCTTTCCAAGCTAAAAATACTGGACCCAAATCGGCATCTCTAATTAAGTGCGACACACTGACAACCACCTGTTCCAGGCTAACTGCAGACTGAGCGCCATCTGTGATATCGCTGGAACACTTTCCATTGTAATGTGGTGTTTAAGGGAAGCTCTGCAGAGTCTAAGGGTGTTAGGCAAGCAAAGAGAAAAAAAAAGTTTTCTTTTGTCAAACATATCATTTTCACACGCATTCTCTATTTAATTTGAAAAAAAAACCCCACATTTTTAAATGTGACATAATCCAATTTAGATTTACTGGATGTAATATTAATGCAAAGTCTCTGTAAAGAGACGGCGCTAATAAGCATTAATCTTTGGCTCCGCGGATCTTTCAGTTTATCTTCCCTCTTCATTATTTTGGATGTCTGACTAGCCGTGTTCTTTCAAGCGTCTCTGCTCTCTTAGCGGCCCCTCTGTCGCATGACAGGGTAAGCAAACGCATCTGTCTTTGTCCGTGAGGTCACTGACTGCATTTTTCACACGGTGTCGTCACAAATGTCATAACACCCTTGGAGAAGAGCTCTGTTTATCTGATTCCACGTCCAACCGCACAGGCCTTGTGCCTGTCGGGGACCTCTGCTGAGTAGCGGTACGGCGTGTGACCCGGGCTGATCCGTTCGCTCTAGAGATCACATTTTTTCGGACTCTCTCCCGTCACAGCTGGCAAACACGGTAGCCCTGGGATTCGAACCGAGAAATCCCGGATGTGCTGCAAATTCTTAAAGCGCCTCACTCAACTACTCGAAATACCACAGTTTGGTTTTGACCTCCGTGCAGTGAGTACAACTAAAAAGTAAAGCTCACATACAGAGCGAGAATGGGTTTGTAAATGAAGGTAGAGTTTCTGTGCAAAAGAGAAATCTGTTTTAAATGACGGCAGATCAGACAGATGACAGATAAACAGAAAGAAACCAGAGAGAGACAATGGTTTTAGTTACTTACAGCTGCATGACAAGGTAGAGGTGAGATTTACTTTCATAGATGTCCTCCAGGGAGACGATGTTGGCGTGTTTGATCCTGACAGAGACGTAGAAAAGAGATAAAAATAACATTAGACAACCTGGAGAAAAGAGCACACTAACTACAGGGAAAAAAAAAACAAAACAAAAAAAAAGAAAACTTGGAACATCGTTCACTTGGCCTGAATATATATTTCGCTGCTCGAAATCGAATGCGTGAGACAGTCGACAGTTCAGAAAACAGCCTCTTCGCATTTTGACAGCACAACTGGGGGAAGTTGAGAGAAAGCACCCAGTCAGCATTAGAGAAAGTCAGTAGGGGTCTGAGTAAATCATTTGTCAATGTAAGAGACAGAACTTCAGCTACCTCTGGAGTCTCGTCTGTGCTGACTGAAGTCATGGTTTCAGTTTAGCCCTGATGTAGAAAACAGTCATACATTAAAGGTCGAGGAGACTGGTGACAGAGAGATGCTGCGCTTCACTCATGTTCCTCTTTATTCTGCGGTAATCTCCGCGCACGATGTTCCCGGCCTGAATACGAGCAGACAACGTGACATTCTGAGCGCAGTTTGACTGGGGGACCATCTCAACCAATAGCAGACCAGTTTCCATGACTTCAGCGTTGCCAAAGCCCTGAAATATAGTGAGCGGTGACAGGCGAGGGCTTTAATTGGGGCAAGCAGTAGATTCCCACACCGCCGCGAGGCACGACAGCTTAGTGGGGGAGTGGAGCAGAGGTGAGTCACCAGCTCTCTGGGTCTTTTCATCCACACACTCCCTCTCTCCCTGCTCTCTCCCTCGCTCTCTCTCTCTCTCTCTCTCTCACACACAGTTATTCACCCACCTACTCCTGCCTCCACAACACTGTCCACTCACGGACGTGCCCACTGGCCTTGTCCTCTCCTGCTGCTACCCCGGTCCACACACACACACTCCAACACACGAGGGGCGCACACACACACACACACACACACACACACACACACACACACAGAAAAGACAAGGAACAATGACCTGGAAGGCAACAATAACCAGATTCCTCTGTCTGTTCCTACCTCAGATAGCCCTGTTACACAGGGCTCTTAAATTCAAGGAGTCGTCATTGAACATTGCTACGGCCAGGCTAAGTTATGATATGACTCATGCACAGCAGCGCTAGGCAACAACAGGAGAGACAGGAGGGACTAAGGCCCCTCACTGCCACGTGAGACAAAAAAACAAAAACCGTTTCTAAAAAAGTTACATTGTGAGGACTTGCTATGGAACTGAATCAATACATGTTGTAATTACGAGGCCTGCATAGGCTACAGACAGATTACACTAGTGAAGGAGAGTGTTCAGTCCAACCAGTAAAGTAATGAAGAGTATAATGGAAGAATTAATGCACAGAAAAAAAAAATCTAATTTTTCAACTCAGTCATGTAATGATACATTCTGACCTTCCATACCTCCCAAGTACATGAACTACTACAACATCCACAAATATTTCTTTTTCTTTTCTTTTGCTTTCTCCACGCCTTGCTGATAGCAAAATAAAATTCAAACAATGAGTCATTTAACAAACACAGCACTGGTGCATAAAACGCATCAGTTTTCATTAGATAACCTGGTACCCTGTGTGTGTGTGTGTGTGTGTGTGTGTGTGTGTGTGTGTGTGTGTGTGTGTGTGTGTGTGTATGAGAGAAAAAACAGGGAATGGGCAGCATAACCAGTTGTCTCTGGTCAGATCCAATGCTGGGGATAAGGCAAAATTGGGTAAGTCCCATGTCAGAGTAAGACAACCAGAGAAATGTATTTAACAGAGAAGAGGGAGTTAGCAGAGTTACTGAGAAACTTAATACTATGGCAGTGCGGTGGTTTTACCCTGGTCACCGTGGACCAACATTAGCGCTTAGGATGACCACGGTCGCGCGGCTTAAAAGAAAGACCCAAACCACAGCGTCTGTTTGATAAAAAAGACCAGCAACTCTTGGTGCCCTCTTGTCAGGATGAGGAAGACAGAGTGACAAAGCACATTTCCCGGCCTAGCATGTTTAGCAATGATGTAATCCAACATATGCTGGAAACACTCATTAAAAGAGCCATGTAGCATGCGCTCTGGAGGGAAAAAAGAGAGAAAAGGTTTTTTTTTTTTCCTCTCTGTTTGACTCAACGCCGTTCGACGCGTTTAATTTCGGCCATCTGCTTTTTGAGCCGTGTCGGAGGCTCTGCGCCGCGCTCGACACCTCAGAGCAAGTGAAGCAATCTGTCAACAGACTGGCCAGCGAAAAACACGAGGAGAAGAAGGAGAAGAAAACACGGCGCGAGCCGGACCTCCCAAAGGCCGTAATTCAGCGTTAAAGACACTTTTGTTTGGAGCTGTGACTCTGTGCCCGTCGCGCCGCGCGCGTGCCGCGCGCGTGCCGCGTTCATTCACACTTGTGCAAAGATCTCTGTGCTACTGCAAAGCCTCTGTGTCTGCAGTAACCCAGGCAACAGAGGCACTAAAAATAGCATTGTCTCCTTTAGTTCAGTCATTTCCGGACTGGTTCATCATTCCAACAGTTTAAACAGAGGGGTTTTTAAACCCCCTTCCTCCCCTTCTCTCTGTCCCCCCCCCCCCCCCCCCCCCCCCCCCCCAACTGTCGCCGTAACGATCATCACCGTTATTTTTCTGTGATATTACAATGAAATAAAGTGTTTGTAATCTCTGTTCCAGCTCTAAAGACTAAAATCCAATGACCTTACACACAGAGGTAGCCAACCAGAGGATCAGTGAGTGTGCAGCACTTTGTGTGTGTGTGTGTGTGTGTGTGTGTGTGTGTGTGTGTGTGTGTGTGTGTGTGTGTGTAACTGTGCGTTTGTGTGTGTGAGTGTGTTTCTATGCGTGGGCACTTGAATGAGTGTGTGTTGTAAATTTCTGTTTGTGAGTGAAAGCAGGTTGAGAATAAACAGCGACGCAAGAGCTGACTCACTTGTGAAGAACAGCAATCTCATTCTCGATGCTGTTCTCTTTTCCTTCCAGAGCTTTCTTCGGTATACACTTGATGGCCACCAGTCTCTGTGTCCTCTTCTCTTCCGCGAGCACTACCTCAGAAAACGCACCTCTGAAAAAAAAGAAAAAAACACGCACGCATGTAGAAAGCACATCAAACACAAAAAGTTTTCCTAACGCTCTTTTAAATAGACACAGTAAAAGAGGAATAACTAAAAATGAGTTTAGGATTACAGCTATTGTCTTAAGTAGTTGACATTGTGGGAAGAGAAGCCATCGCATGACAGACTCTGTGAACACTGCAATGTTTAAGGAGCAGTATAACATTACAGAAGATCATTTAGAGTTAATGAAGCAGCAAAAAAAACTTCTTCGAAAACGAGCACACACGAAAACCAACAGGGGAGTGGTTCCCCGGAGCCAGCACAATCAAATATTTCCACAGAATTTCCTGTTTTCATTCAATCTGATTTCGTGCCTTTCCAGCAAAAGGCCTAAGATGGTATCACATGCAGTGATCCTTTCCAATGAAAAGGGGGCCAGTTTAACATTCCACCGCTGTCTGGCAGAGCTAGACTATCATGACTGTCAAGCTCTGAAAGACCTGCATTTCTCTCATTAGCTGACATCTGTATTATGTACGTGCCTCATTGTGGCTATCTCAATAACATTGACAGAGACAGGTTATAAACTTCCAAGACTAGACACATGCTAACGCTAGCGACTAGTGACAGTCCAAAACTTGACTCTGTTGTCTTCTGCTGATTAATGTCTGCTCTACACAGTCAGAACATCCAGACACATCAGGGATGGAAGCACCAAGTTCTTAACGTTTCTCAAAGCTGACATTGAAAAAAAAAAAAAAAAAAAAGATGAACTGAGTATTTGACATATAAATATCAAGGTTTTGTATTATGTAACTCTCACTTGACCTCTTCAAGAGCCCATGAGTGTCGTGTCTGGGCAGAACTCCAGGGGAGTCACCTGGTTCGTCGCAGCCACTTTAAGCTGGTCCTCAGAAAGACCAGATTAGACAGAATTGCTAAGGTGGGTATGTAGACATCCAGCTCATGCCTCTTTGATAAATTTAACTGACCCAGTACAAATACAGCAATGTTTACATTATTCATGTCTCTCTCGCTCTCTCACACCCAAACATACACACCTACACACATGTATATACACACACCCACCCACACACACACACACACACACACACACAGACATACAGAGAAGCACTTTTACTTGAACTAGTCACACCACTTTCTGAACTCATTATTCATTTATGATGCATTCCACGTGACACAGAGCCGTGATACAGAGTTTTGCATACTCATCATTATGCCTCGATTTCGGTACGAAAGAGAGACAAAGTGTGACTGCAGGTAAATTGCTCCTAAGAACAATGCCCTGGCTTGTCTCGCGCACACTCCGCTCTGCCGGGTTTCTCTCCGTGCACGTAACTGCGTGTAAACAAAGCGCCGACGCATTTGAATACAGGCACGGCGTGTCAGAGAGGGATCATTTAGATAAAGCGCCTTTGAATGGGCGTGATATCATCGGCAAACCGCCGAAATGACTTCAATATTTGAAGAGAGGACGAAGACGTGCGCATCTGAGCGCGCTCCACGCCACGCGAGAGAGAGACGAGGTAAACCTCTCCTAACAGGATACGCTTATCTGTTTCCCCTGAAGCGTAGGTCCGGTGGGGGAAACGTGAATATATATACACACACACAAGCACACGCAGGCACGCACATACACGCACGCACACGCACGCACACGCCAGAGCCCAGGCCCTTAAGACACACAGCGTTTTCAGTGGAGAAAGAGTAAATACTGATCAACACGCCGACAGAGAGGAGGACGCTGTACTGACACGCGGCGTGTAGCCGCGGAGCCGAGCGAGCTCCTCCGGACGCTCCGGCCTCCGGGGACGCATTTAAGGAGAAATCACATTACGTCTCCCCGTTTGAGAGCTACTGCAGAAAAGCCCGCCTGTCACATAACACAAAGCGCTGCCTTTCGGAGTGTGACATTTCAGCTACTACACACAATACAAACTTTTGGCTCACGTTCACGCCAACGGACACGGACCAATTCAAACTAAACTCCACTCTCTGATTAGAAAACATATACTCTACATCTGCAATATATAATAGTTCCTATAATACGGAAAGAATAATATCAGTGACCTGTACAATCTGCATTTGTATAACTGAGAGAAGTGCATATGTGAGAAAACTTGTGACCTGTTCATTATTT
>NC_044500.1:42487057-42562057 GCF_902362185.1 Chanos chanos
ATATACAAACTGGTCAGATAAATGGTTGAAGCATAAATCATTCTGACTGTGACTCAGTCTTAAAGAAGAACATTGCTCTGTAGGCTGAAAACACCTATAAATAAGAGGTTTGCTTGTTTGTCTGTTTCTGAATTGCAGTGAAAACACATGTACAGAGCTGGCCGCAGATAAAATCAATAAATGCCCTCTTGTTTCACCACTCCCATTAATAACCTGCTACTACAGTACAGTACTGGAGCTCCTCTGCCTGCGACAAAACACAGGCCAGCAGAGAACATTCAGAGGATTCCTGTATACAGCATTACAACTGAAAAGAAAGAAAGAAAGAAAGAAAGAAAGAAAGAAAGAAAGAAAGAAAGAAAGTGAAGAAAAAGGGCTCTTGTTTGTTCCCCTGGCAGTGTAGGCGAACTGTACAGCTCATTAATCGTCTTCTGCTTTAATTACGGCCAAGAAATGAAACAACCACACAACACTGCCAACATACCCAAATCAGCAGCTCCATAAGCAATCAGCCTACGGAAACAGCAGCCTCCTGTTCTCTTAAGCTTAATGCATATGTGTTAAGCTGAGCATTTCTCCGCACATGCAAACTAGTGTTGATGTCTGCATGGAGTCTTTCGGAGAAATGTACAGGAAGTTGATTAGTTTTCTGAGGAGGTCAACACTAGTTTCCTGAATAAATATTTACTCCTGGCAGTCATCATATCCTTGATAAACAGATTCTTTTGAAAGATGGGGAGTCTCCGTTGAACCGGAGCAGTAGAGGACATTTTCATACATCATGACAATTTATACATATCGCTAGATGTGTTTGTAATAGAGGTGTTTTTGTTTGAGGAAGCCACCTCAGTTTCTCAGTAAACAAGTGTAGGTTGTCCTTAAGATAATTTTAAGCTACGAAACACACAGAGATAAAGTGACAGAATTAACAGAGCAAGATGTTGTCAAAGAGTTTGTCTTTCAGGTGAAGGCAAACCTACTGGGAATATTTGATCTGTTGCTCTCCTCGGTAAAGGAAATTAGAGCCTTCTTAACATATTAATCATTAGAAATTTCAACACTGCGGAATTTTCCAATAATGAAGCATTACTTAGCATTCTGATACCTTGACATCTACTCCTATATTAAAACTTTTTTGATGAAGGAAAATCACATGAGAAGATGATGTGGTGCAATCGCTGGCACCCTATTCATATTATAAACCAAAGTTCATATTATAAACCAAAATGTGCAACTGTGCCTCTTATAAAATCACCACAGATTACCACATTTGCATAAACTTGACAAAAGTTAACACACTCAAAACAGATAGGAGATGATACCATATGAAATGGCTCTCCACAACAGACTGAGTGTCATCTTTGTCAGCTGGGGTAACATAATGTTCCTATGACATGATGGAACACTAAACGACATGGGCTTCAAGAGTGAGAATGGCGTCATGGGAGTTCAAGGTCCACACATTGTTATAATGAATAGGGGTTTTCTGAAAAGGAAACAATGCTAGAAAAACAAAAGACAGCATTAGAAATTCCATTTTTTTGTGTGTGTTCTTCATTAAAATTAACAGGAGAAGAATGGAACATAGCTAATTCATGATGTTATTGTCTTGCTAAGTGCCATTTAGTTAGCTATTGTTTAAGAGTGTGTGAGTAGGGTACATTTGTGAAACAGGGATTAGCAGGCTAAGGTTCAGAACTGACACGCATGGAGGTTGAACGGTCATAAACTTGTTTAAAAGAAAAAAGAAGGGATTGAGCTTTGAATAGAGAGGAGCATAAAGAACTGATAATGGCATCTCCTCCTCCAGAGTTCAGAAAACTGCTCCGATGAAATGTCAAAAAAGGGAGGTCCCTGGAATTTGAGAAATCTGGAACAGTCTTGCTGATTTTTAAAAATCTATTCAAACAGATTAAATAGTGCCTCTCAGTAGTCACACATTCATTCGCCAGATTATTAATAGAAAATAAAAACTTTGTTTCCATAGCAACTGTTATAGTCCATATGGAAAGTGTCTCCTCTTGTTGCCAAGACAACCAGCCCACAATGAACTTGCAGCTCAGCAATGTAGAGAGCCAGCGATCTCGCCATAAACAAGCCTGGACAAATGATAGACGAGGATGATTGGTTTTGGGGTGGGGGGTTGGGGGTTGGGGGGGGGGGTCTGCCACTATACACCCCTTGTATGACTATTCAGACCCAGAGGAGAGAAATTCTCCTGAAAACCGTAATCCACTGTTCCACAGGCTCTCGCCGGTCAGTAAAAGTAAGCGATATGCTGTTTAACCTTGATCTGACCATGAACCAGCTGATGGGCCGGTCACAGCTGCCTTTTCAACACTATTGACTGGTGCTGAGATCCACCAGTTTGAACCAGTGAGGGAAGCACTCGATCTGCTCACTAACAAGCTTGTTTCAGCTTAACCATCCACAGGTCAGATCTGCTAGACTCGATTCAAAATTTGGTCATGACAATGTGGTATGACAGTTATAATACAAGTGAGACAATAAAGCAATGTGGTTCAACTACTTCATCATGAACTTAAGGTCTCAAGTAGTACAAAGCGATGCTATTCTGGGCACGCGACTAGGCTGAACTAAAGTCTCACCGATACGTTAAGAACTTTGAGAACATCACATTTGTGTCACTCTTGAGAAATTCAAGCCCACGAAAATCTCCGGATGACTGTCATTATCTAAAAGTATCATTTTTGTAGATGTAAACATGATTAAGTATGATCTGCTATGATTTGTTTTTTGTTTTGGTTTTGTTTGTTTTTTTTCATTTTAAGACTTGCAAAGCAACAGAAGTTTCAAAGAAAATACTGCAGAAAACCCAAAGCAAAATCGAAAGGCCAAGCCATACTGGTTCTTATACGTACATTTGATCAGATGGAAAAATGAATGAATTCTGATTTTGGCATTTCTTTAGATTTACTTCATACCAGTTACACAGACACACAAAAGCCATTCAATGTTCCAGCGCAAAGTAATGGTTTTTCCCACAATCCATTAGCAGGGTAGATAGTCTAACATAAAACAATATAGCATTGATTGATATACTTCAGGCCAAGTGAGTTCATTCATTTCATCATTTCACATGAATTCACCTGTCAACAACCAAGATAACTGCAGCAGTGAAGCAGATATTTTTATACCCTTGCAGCGCAGTGCATCTGTGGTAGCTGGTCGACGCCAAAGTTCAAAAGGTTTCAGTGAACTAAAATGACATTCTCAGAACTAACGGGCTCTTACAAAACCTCTCAAAGAATTTTTCAGACAAAAGTCTTACATTTTTAAAGAATAAAAATTAGGGATAGAACCAAAGTGGTTGGACCACAGCTGAACACAGAGAACCGTTTATAACCAAAGGGCATTAGAGTGACTGAATTTCTGGAACTCCAAAGATCTGCTTAAAACAAAACAGTCCAGCACAAAAGGAATAGCGTTTTCTAAACTGGTTTTGGACGGAGTACTGGTTTGTGTCTCTCCTTCTCTCCCAGGCCCTTGCTAGGGAAAAGGTCTCTGAATAGAGGATTATAAGTCAGAATGAATTCCATTCCTGTTGCTTTTGCTCCCAGGAATCTGGCTTGGGAAATGATGCCCCAATGTCCCTATCCTCACATCTTACTTGCCATCATCCTGTGTCAGTTTACATGTCCACACACGGAACAGGACTAAAATGTCACCAAAAAATGCCCTCAACCTCTGGGGACCCTGGGATAGCACATGTTAGTGATTAAAATGGGACTGACCAGAGATCTCAAAAAGAGTGATACCATCTGTTTTTTCCTCTCAAGTCCCTGCATGTTCTCATAGAAAACAAATATATATGTATATATGTGTGTGTGTGTGTGTGTGTGTATATACACACACACACACATACACACACACACACATATATACACACATAAATTTCTGTACGCATATATATACACATACACATGTATAGAGGTCCTCATCTTAGAAAAAGGAGCAACGTTGTATGGAATACTGAATGGACCCCTCTTCTGTTTTCTCATTAGTAAACCTATTAAAGTACTGACAGAGACAGTCAAATAATAGCCAGATAAACTAGTTCACTTCTCTAATCAAAATACCTTTAATGAGGCCAAGAAGCTATAATTTCTGGCCACCAATGGCACTATAAAAGGAGGAAGTAAAAGAGAAAGCATTAGAAAACAGCACTTCTGCTTTTTGATATAAACAACCGCGACATGTATTCATTTACAAAGGTTCAGACGAGCCTGTTCCAGACAAATCACCATGTCAGTTTATGTAGAGAAGAGCCTAAAATACAGGTCATTCAGAAAAAAAAGGTGCCTTAGGAGTCAGACGGAGGCATTCCAGTTAAGTGGGACACGTCATAACACGTTTATAAGCATGTCTGAGAAATGATTGTAATACGTACGTCCCCAGAACTTCTTTGAAGTCATAAATCTCTTTGATGTCAGATGTTTTCTTTTTCCAGGCATGTCCATCTTCACCCAAGGGCATTTTGCCACGATGAACTATTGGAAAACTAGAAGAAAAGGGGAAGAGAACACATTTAATTTACCATGACGGATGAAAACAAGAGGCACGTTGTAACCAATCAGATTTCACGGTGCGTTGCGTACCAGCATGTTTATGCCAGACAAGCGTGTTTAAATGGTACACTCAGAGTTGAATGACAAAGGATCAGACAAATTCATAAGTTTTTGGGTTTTTTTTACGCTTTTATACTTTTATTGACGATCAGACTACGAAATATTTAGCCCGGATCATTTCAACTACAAGTCTGGAATTTCAGTGTGGCAGTGACATCACCATCATTGTGTACCTGTCACTCTAACATTCACATTCCAGTCTCTTGCTCCTCACATTCCCTGGACTGAAACCTTCAGACCATTCAGACGGACATTAAACTGACTCTTGAACAATGCAAATTGCATTCAGGTTTAAAGGTAGACTATGGCAAGTCTCAACATTTGTGAAAACAGCAGGACAGTTAAGTAAATATGTGCCTCAATTGAGAGAGGGGAATGTTGTAAGTCCTGTTGTGTCACTCGCGTGTCTCTACTGATCACGTCGGAAGTGTCCCGAGAGACACGTTGGTTTCTAAGTATCACTCAGCGAAAACCGAGCGGTCCTGTCTGATCAGGTTGATCCACGCTATGAATTCTGTCAAACGTAATCTCAGGTTTCTGTCGGCGGAAAATTTGGCACACTGACCGGAATTCAGTTTCAGGACTCACCTGCTCGATGCTGACCAAACACAGTTTTGAAAAAAAATCCCAAACAAATCTGCAAATTAAGATTTTTATATGTGTTACCCCTGAAAACGACATAAACATGAAATGGCTTGTGAGTACCGTAAACGTTACAATCCATAAGGATGAAAAAAAAAAAACTCACAAAGATGTTTTCTCTGTATCTCCTTTTTTCATTTCAAAAACAGTAAGAGCAGAGAGGGTGGGCCTGCAGACTTGCCATCTCTGGTGCAGACCGTGGCAATGCTATTTTTAGGACCTCGAAAGCACCACTTTAGATTGAGACTGGGTAACATTTGTCAACACAGGCCAAATCTAAAATCTTTTGGAAACAAAAACAGATGCTTTAATATCAGTCCACTGTAGTCTCCAGACAGTGTTAGCACTCTCTCACTTCTGCTACCTCCAGCTTACGCGGACAAGTTAACCCTTTAAATAATGAGGATATGCTACACATTTCTCTCATTTGTATCTTTCAATATCTATTACTGAAACAACCTACAAAATGGTTAAAATGGATTTAGGGTAATGGAGCATTCTATATTGATCTGGTCTCAAAGTGAAATTAGACTACTATGCAAGTAAGCCGTACGTTCACTTCATGATTAACTGTAAAAAAAAATATATATATATATATATATATATATATATATATATATAATCTTTAAAAATTAAGCTTACACTGAATTGTTTCGAACTGAACTGGCTTCACTAAGGATTACCTCCAAGTGTATCTATGACCTCTGTCAATAAGACACTGGTTGGATTGGTGCTAAATGAGCACCCTTGGAGGTCCAAAGTACTTCTTTTGTCAGGCACTGCTTCTGTGCATGTTTCCATGGAAACCAGAGACAGGATTTATGGTATCTGTGAAACCAAACTGCACGTAAGGACTGCCAGCAAACTCACAGCGTATTATTTGCCCTTTATGGTACATTAGGCGGGGACTTTAGAGGTCACAACAAAAAGAACTTGCATCAATGCTTCTGGTTTCTGACTGACCACAACGAGTGCAGTTCCTCTTCAATGAGACAGCATTTTCAAAAAAGACAGATAGAGGTTACGGTTTCACAACATGCCTTTGCTGTTCGGTTTCATTAAACAGTTAAACAAAAAGGACAGACGTGTTTAACCTTTACAATGAGCAGTCAGATGCTGATATCAACTTTCTATTTCAGTTCCAACAGCAAAATATAAGTCTTTTATGAGAAACCGATCAGATTATTCTTCTGAATACTTCCACAAAATGTAACTGATTTATATATGAAGGGCTTTCATAACTATTTAAGTTGGAAATGACACATTCACCACTACAAAAGATGCAAGGCTATGTCAGTCATAGTACATAGTACTAGTGACAAGTGATAATGTGTTTGTCAGAATATGCCTACCCATTTCAGCTTATAAACTGTAATAACTTTTTTTTCTTTGTTTATCTGTTTGTTTTTGTCAGCCTTCATTAGCAGTGCAATACGATCTTAACAGTGCGGACATAACATAGGAAAATAGAAACTGTTTTCCAGACCTCAATAAGCTTTCATTTGTATTCTTATAAATCATAAATCATATAAGTATCTCATTCAAGGTTACAAAGTGTCTGTATATTCAATATGAAACTAATAAAATGCCACTTGAGATAGCACTTCTCTCAGCACCTGGCACTTGTCTCTCACCAAAAAAGAGAGAGAGAGAGAGAGAGAGAGAGAGAGAGAGAAGAGATTGAAACTAGAAGAGTAATGATTTGACTTTAAAACTATCTTAAAAGACAGGCCTTAGTGATATACTAATTTAAGAAAAATCTTTTGCATTCCAGACTGTTGGCAGGCTTTAAAACAACTGGTAAGAGTCAAGGAAGCAGAAAAGAAAAAGAATGAGGATACTAACGTGTTTTTATGCAAACATGCAAGAAGGACAGTAGAGACGTTGACTCCTTTGCATTGACATGTTCATTCTGTTCATTCTCCATTCAGTACTTAACAAAAAAAAAAAAAAAAAAAAAACGTTCCAAGAGGACTTCGAGCTAAATAGCACTGAGAGAAACGCAGGCCCCGAGCAGGCACAATATGGTCATTTAGAGACTAAAACAACAAAAATCAACTCCTCTATTTTACAAACAAGCAAGGATTCTTGGGGCATGACTGGGAAGCGCCTTGGTGGGACCTTGGCGGAATCTATTAACTGTTTATATGGGAGTACATGCAGGTTCAGGTGTCAGAAGGACTGAGGGCATAGCTTGGCTGAGGGGACCAGTTGTCAGTCGGAGAGTGTAGAGTATCGGGGAGATGACAGCTTATTCACACACAAAGAAGAATCATTAAGCAGGCTAAGTTCCACTAGATACATTCGGACACAGAACTATCATCTAATTATCATGCAACATTCACATGTATGTGGTTTAATTGCAAACAGAAAATGGTAGGTACTCACTGGTTTCCCATTGCTGCACAGTGGACAGAAGAGACACACACATAGACAGAGTGACACCAGAACCTTTATGAGGCTGGACTAGGACATGTTGTCACAGGAACACCCTCAACGCGTGACAAATGAGGCCTTTACAGCGCAACGTGTTGTTAAAGATTGTGTTTCCCTTTTTAGGTGCGCTTTGACCACAAGAACACTCACACAGGAAGAGGAAGACCCATTCACTCAAAACTATATAGGTCTAGCTAATTGTAGCATGTACATGCCCTGCCTCAAATATGCAAAACACAAATGTCTTTTACCATTCTCATGGCTCGGTATCATTAGCTACACTCTTGGGTCTTTTTTAGCAAACCAAAGGCCACTTCTATCAATCCAACTCAATCTTTTCTCTAATACAATTTAAGTTATAACCCAAGATTAGTAGATCTTGGGTTATAACTTCTGCCATCTCTTAGCTATAGGCCTAGTTCATCTAAAAAAAAAAAGGCCTAGAGTTTAGAATCAGTCATGTGAAATGCCAATAACTTGAACCAACCTATGACAATTTATGGACCAGGAAGTCCAAAGAGCAACAGAGCACAGGAAATCTGCACAACTTCTTGACCATGTGGGTTCTGTGAACAATGTCTTCAGCAGATTAGACGGCCCCTCCAGCCTTGATTGCACTTTGCTATCTATGAGTGATAGAGATCGCTTCCTCGAAGAACAGCGACCATAATAAACTGCGTATATAGATAACTAAGGACAAACTGTAGTTGTGATATCAGCAGAAATTAAGTAATGAAACCAAATGCCATGAGACACAAGGGGAAGATAAACTTGCAAAAATACGATGCATATGAGCGCTTTATGGTTTACGAGAAGCAAAAGGATCACTCAGTTCCCCTCTCTAGAGCTGACAGCAACAGTTGAATCTGGGGGACTCAAACCTCAAAATGAACAAATAGGTGAATGAGAGAGTTCAAGAGATGAATCTTACTTCGATAGAGTTTACTGTTTCAACATCTGATTTAGCTTAATGTTCAAAATACATTCATTGACAAGGAGCCACATGACTCATCAGCTCTTTAAGGTCAAATCGCTGACATAGAGTGACAAAATAACGAGGAACTAAATATGCAAGAGAGCCTTTAAGCAGTGGTTGTTTGAATGTCCCTGTGCACTCACAGCTATCAAATTCTCACTGCCAGACAAGCACACCGTGCCTGATACCAGCCCGCTGTAGACCACCGTGAACCCAGTCAGGGAAACGGTGTCGATGATACTAAGCATGTCCTTTTCAGACAGAGTTCACTAATTGATAAGATGCCGTCTCTCCTAGCCTGCTAGGATAGAGGAAGAGCGCTGGTACAGCACTGTAGGTGGTAACACCAAATGATAAGAGCGCAATGGATTCTTGTAATAAAACCTACCAGACTGACAACAACGACTTTTAAAAAAATGGGGATGACATTAGACGATGAGAGCAAAAAGACAGTTTTTTATGTACATTACCTTTTAAGGAGAGCTATGTGACGGATGACAACATCCAGTTGGGATTTTACGTCTTAAGCATTCTCTCTCTCTTTGTGCTGAAATCCCTCGCCAGAGGGATCCGATCAAACTCATTCAAGACAAACGAAAAGTGTGTAACATTTTTTTTTTTTTTGAGTGCAGGGTTTAGGATGAAGTAGACCACATTCACTAGTCAATTACACCTCAGTCACTCGTGCTCCACTTAATTTGCCTATCGCAAAGGGAACCATAAGCGTCACTTTGCATTACTAAAATCTGACACATTTTCATGCACTGGCACGAACAGACGTAGTTACAAAGAGACATTCCGAGACCTCCAGCAATACATCAAATGAGTTGGCAGAATTTCCTCCTCTACCAATACATAACTGATGTAGTGTCTTTGACATAAACCAATACAGTCGAATAGTAGAACAGTTTCACGCCTTTATATATACAACCCGTGCACTGAAGACACCAAAACAGTTCGAAAAGAGCAAACGTTACTATTAATAACGCCCCATCAGGCATAGATACAGCAGCTTGACAACTTGCGAACTACGCTCCCGCCGTATTACAGACATCCATTGACATTTTTCATTACTTTGTTCGTTGTCATAAGGAACGCGAAACAACAAGTCTTGTGATCACTCCTACCTGTATTTTACAGAAGCTCAGGTAATTTTCTTGCTTGTAGTATACGCGGTATGGAAACACTTCTTTCCCTTAGCGCTGGCTCCTTTGACAACCCCAGCTGCAGCGGACTCCTGACGTCAAGCTAAATGGCAGAATGTGTGGTTATGGTAAAGTATGAAAAAGGAGGGGCCAGTCCAACTCTACACCAATCGAGCACTTGTTCGACTCTCAGGTAATCGAAACACTATCATGATTGGCTTGTTTTCTCGGCTTTCTTATCCAGGAGGTGGGATCAGTAAATTCCACAATAAATTGTGTGACTTTTTAAATTTTAGAAATGTTGCAGAGTCTGTTTTCGTAAGCAACACGAGAACAAAACTATTATACACATTAAATGAGATAAATAATTAAATAAACTGAGTACATCCCTTGCAAATATGTTGTACAAATACTGTAATGATAATTCTTAACTCTTCTGGGGAAAGTTCTAGTATAATTGCTGTTAGTTACATTTGTGCAAAGTGTGCGTTTATTGGAACTGTGAAATAACAAGCATGTAATTTAAGTCTGTCGTGTGGTCAACATCATTAAATGCACAGAGCCACCATACAGTTTGAGTACATTATGAAATGTACCACGCACCTCTGACAGAAAATGGTCGTTAAAACCTAACTATGGATTCGCAGGAACGATTGATAAATTCTACGCACTTCTCGTGGGCATCTACGGCACCTGGTGGTGAAACTGCAATTCAGAACGAAGAAGACTTCCCCTTCATATGTTCACTGTGTGCATTCTTCAGACTACGTCGTATTCAGTGTTGCCTACATATGAAGCAAATGTCGCTTTATCAAAAATCTGTAACGAAACGACGGACGTCTCAACTGGCGCCCAAGTTATAGAAATTGAAGAACTACGAAGTTGCCTCCCTTCAGGACTACACCCCTAGATGGAGCTCTCCAAAATTTAAGGCTGCATTTCCTACCAGTATAACATGAACCAGTGTCGATGGTTTTACGGTAGCTAGTTGCTTGGTGATGAAGAAGCCAGCGTTGATTATTTCCTGTGCATCGTTGTCAGTCTGACAAGTTTGAAACCAATGATCCAGGCATTTGATAACTTTAAATTGAATGTAGTTGTCTTGATTGGAGTCGTTAAGTCGATTTCTATGAACAGCAATGCAGCATAAACACAAAGTTGTTTAATGAAGAATCATGGATAATTACATCTTTATCAGAGTTGTTGGAAAGGGGAGTTACGGAGAAGTCAATCTGGTGAAGCACAAATCTGACCGAAAGCAGGTAAAACGGGTTACACAGTAAGGAATACCGTAGCTCACTCCAGTTAATGTTCAGCGAAAACTGTACTGTACCGGTCTTAACACCTCTGCTTTTTAGCTCACTTGAGCTGTGCAGAGACGTCGTTGTTTTACCCATCAAAGTTTGAGTGCTGTTTATATTGTCTGGGTCGTTGCTTCTGAAATTAGGCAAGTGACGCACTCTTCATCGATCAGTAAAGTCTTTTAGACATTTAATCATAGCGCATGGCCAGTTAGGTGTATCTAACACTGCTGTTTAGAAAATAATTTTAATGATTTGATGTTGTCTACATGTGTGGCGTTACCACAACACCACAGAACGATCCCTTTTAAAATTCTATTGCATCATATGTAAAAGACAGCTAAAGTTAAAAATTAAAAAAAAAAAAAAACTAAATTAAAGTTATTAGCTTGTATCGTTCGTCATGCGTGAATCAGTTGTCAAGATGTGCGTCAAATAAAGGATAGCGCACCTCATGTATTTAAGTTTCTGTTATGTTCTCCTCTTTGGTTACCACAGTATGTCATCAAGAAATTGAACTTGAGAACATCTTCAAAGCGTGAACGGCGAGCTGCAGAACAAGAGGCCCAGCTCCTTTCCAGACTGAAACACCCCAATATTGTGACATACAGGGAGTCTTGGGAGGGAGATGACTGCCAGCTATACATAGTCATGGGCTTTTGTGAGGGGGGAGATCTGTACCACAGACTGAAGCAACAGAAAGGTGAACTTCTTCCAGAGAGACAAGTTGTTGAGTGGTTTGTCCAAATTGCTATGGCTCTTCAGGTAACTAGTATGAAACATTGCCAGGGTAATAATTTAGTGTAAAATACGGAAAACAGCGTGGCTTAAAGACTGATCAAGGGCCTTTTTTGTAATCTTTCTTTTTTCTAGTATTTGCACGAGAAACACATCTTGCATCGAGATCTGAAAACCCAGAACATCTTTCTGACAAAAACAAACATAATCAAAGTTGGCGACCTTGGCATTGCGCGAGTGTTGGAGAATCAGAACGACATGGCCAGTACTCTTATTGGGACTCCCTACTACATGAGTCCAGAGCTCTTCTCCAACAAGCCTTACAATTACAAGGTACCGAGTCCACGTGCAATAATGAGCAAAGACTGGCTTTGCCCTCAAATGTCTCATTCTTAATTGTTTTGTTTTTTTTTCTTTCTGTTTGCAGTCAGATGTTTGGGCTCTAGGCTGCTGTGTGTACGAAATGTCAACTCTTAAACATGCCTTCAATGCCAAGGATATGAATTCGCTTGTTTACCGCATTGTAGAGGGGAAGGTAACTTTTTTATGTAATCTGTTACACTTTAAGGGACAAACAGTATACGCACAAACAAAGCTGTAATCAGAAAACTACACTTAACTCTCTTTTTACTTTTCACTCTCTTTTCATTTTTTTTTTTTTTTTTGCTTGTGCAATGTTTTTTAATCTCCCAGCTACCCCAGATGCCCAGTAAATATGACCCTCAGCTGGGGGATCTGATAAAGAAAATGCTGTCTAAGAGACCTGAAGACAGGCCCGATGTGAAACACATTCTCCGCCAGCCGTTCATCAAACAACAGATTTCCATGTTTCTGGAGGCCACTAAAGAGTATGCCACGCGTCCTTGTTATTGATAGTCCTCCTTACACGGGAACTGCATATTCTGTTTATGTATAATTTGACTGAACATGTCTGACTGTTTTGTTTTTTTCACTAGAAAAACTGCCAAATCAAGAAAGAAGACTGTTAGTAGCCAGCCAATCAGTGCGCAGTCTGATGCGTCCGTTCAGTTGAAACACGAACATCCCCCGCAAAGTCCCAATTCTGAATCGCACACCAAAGGAAAAAGGGTAATGTAATCAAAGAGATATTAAAACAATATAAAAACTAGATCAGAACGGTGCAATCCCATGTCATTCAATCCATATTTATTTTCCTTTTAATTCACAGATGGAGGAAAATCATTTTCATCAACACAAATTATGCAACGGACCAGCGATCAGCATATCATCAAACTCTCCTTTGCCTCCTCAGACCTCCACAGTGGACAATCTCAACACAACAGGGCAATCCATAGCAACCATCAGCAACATAAATATAGACATACAACCCCAAGAAGAGCAGCCAAGGAAAACCAAGCCGTCTGAACAAGCAGCCAACACAAAGGCCAGTGACCATGACCGTCACAAACCCTGCGATTAATAAGAGGTGTGAGAAAGAGGATCTCGCGCCACCCCAGGCGGCCCCACGAAAGCAAGTGTCGGGTGTCTGTGGTCGGGAAGAGAGGAGGGTATCGAATGAAAACAGCGCTCATGTCCCACCTAAACCTGCAAACAGACTCAAGCCCTCGGTCGTAAAAAGGGCCCAAGACCTCGGCATGGACGATAAGGACGATACTATGAAGCTGTTCCAGGAGGCGGCGATGGAAAGTCAAACGCACGAGGAACACGAGTCTCATCCCGGGCCTGAGCCTACATCAGCCAATGAGACGAAGAGAAAATCCGAAAGCCAGAGCGCCTCGGTGGACCGGGATGATAAAAATGATACGGTGACACTTCTGAAGGAAGGGCCCTTAGGAACCCACACAGAGGAAAGCAGAGTAAGAACCACTAAACCTTAAACTGTACTGGTTAAAGGCTCTTTGAACCGTATCGATTAAAATATGTCTTGTGTTTTTCATTTTCTGTTTTTTGTTTAGGTTAGTTTGGAATCTACTGATAAATTACTTGAACCCTTTCTTCCCGTCTTAATAACGGTAAGAGAATAAAGTGATTCACAAATTTTGTCCTTTTTTTTTTTTTTTTTACATGTTTAGACATAAGAGTAGCAGGTTTTCAAGGACATGAGAAATTTACAAAAAGAATGCTACAGCCTACATCAGCTGCTGCTTTGTTCCTGAATGAATACTTTCTTGAATATGGGAGGTGGGGGGGGGGGGGGGGGGTAAATGTTATGCAAAACTCCCAGTTTTGCACATTTTTGGTGCAGCATGAAAAAAAAGAAGAAATGCTGTAAAAGAAAAGAAAAAGAAATGTTTTGCTCTTGGGTTTTTTTGTTTGTTTGTTTGTTTTTTGAGAGCTATGCATCAGGAACGTAGCCAGTCATCGCCTACAAGCATTATGTTGTTTTTTAGGGCTGAAAATTTAAAAACAACTTGATTTTATAATCACATAACTATAATAACACATAACTGTAATAACAGTACAATAATACTTTGTCATGCAAGATTTTCCAGGTGAAAAACAACACAAACATTATCTGGTTTTTATGTGTTATATTAACCATTGACCGGTTGAAAATTGTGCAGTCTCCGAGATGCACTAAAACAAATTATGTATGTAACAGTTCAGTACAAATACTTTACCACTACACCCCTAACAGGATAAAATTGTATCATAGGATATAATACTGATTTTATTACATCCAGGAGCCCCAAAATCCAGACCCTGTCTCAGTCCCTCCAGAGCAGGCCGTACCCCTTTTTCACACCCCTTCCTCCTCTTCTGAGCCCTCCTTGTCACGCCAGCGCAGACAGAGGAAGAAGGAGAAAGCATGTGAGGATGAAGACAGAGTGAGTGAGAGTGAAATTGGATTATGTATATGCATTCTTCTTTCAGCTCTGTATGAGTCCTACACCTTCAGCCTCTGCTTTGAACTTTTTTCTGAAGCCTGCTTATTTAAGATTTTCTGTTTTGTTTTTTTTTTGGGGGGAGGGGTGTTTTGGGGTTTTTTTTGCTAACTCTTTTTGGTTAACTCTTTTAATGTCAGTAGACCTACACGAAATCGTTGATTTATTGCCCGTTTCGACTGTATCTCGTTCTCCCGTTGTACAGATAAAAACGGCTGCTCCTAGACCTCTGCCTCCTCTCCCCGAGGATGCTCTCTCAGTGAATGTTAAAACGAAGGGTCAGGAGAACACAGAGAAGACCAATAGCACCGCTCCCTCACCCTCGGCTTTGTGTCCCAAAGACAAACACGGCTCTGTGCCACAGGTGAGGTACTGTAAGTTCTCACTCAGAGGGGGGAAAACCGAGCATGTAACGTAATACTCCATGTTGATTTCTCTCACAGAATCGTCCTCTGTCAGCTAGAGAGAGGAGAAGACTGAGGCAATCACAGGAAAACCCCAGTCAAACAGGTAGATATCTGGACCCTTCCGGAATATTCTAAATGATCAAATCAAGCAGGTGTCCCATTTGCATTTCTGAATTACACTGTGAAGAGTTGTGGCGCTTAACCTTACCGTCACTCACGAGAATGTGCTTTTCTTTGAAGTAATCCCTGCAGCTAGGAGGGCATCGTGTGATGCCGTCTCATTAGGCAGCAAACCAGCAGACCAACCAGACTACTCCAGAGCCTCAAGTGTAACCATGGAAACTAAAAAGGTAGCATGACTAATCTTCATTGTTTGAGTCTAAGTTAACTGTTATGTTCTTGATGAAATGAGCCAAGCTTCTAAACGTTTTCTGAAAGTAATTTGAATCTTTCCGTTTGTGTACTATGGAGTTGACCTACTAATTGCTACACAAATCAGGACATCAAATACATTATATGAGCCTGTGAATAGAGTATTAGTGAAAAGGACAGTAATCAACTGATAGCTGTCTTTCCTTTCATTGCAGGATAGATCAGGCTGGAGACCCTCGGATGAAGATGAGTGCAGTTCTTCAGCCAGCTCCACAGAACGTTCAGAGGCCGAGTATAAAGAAGGGTATGTGCTTCTGTTTTATTTTATTTTACTTTATTTTAATCCTTAATGCTGCACCATAAGGTGGACTTTTGGTTGCTTTTGTTGCACTTGATTTGAGCGTCCTAGTATCTTTCTTTTGCGTTGCAGAAAGAACGAATCCAAAGAAATGCACGATTTGGTTCAGATGATGACGCAGACGTTAGGAATGGACTCACGAGATGCCTTGCCCAATCAGGATGGTTCAAGCGTCGTCACCACCCCCGTATCTGAGTTTAGGTTGAACAGGAAGTACAGAGATACCCTGATGCTGCATGGAAAGGCCAGAGATGGAGTGGGCGACTTCCACTTCAGTGAATTTCCCTCAGGTTCACAACTGTCTTTTGACTTACACACAGAGACACTACTGACATCCACCATACAGAAGCGTATTCAACTCCGTCAAGTCACTGCCATTCAAGCCTGACCCATTTCATAGCTCAGTGTCATTTTTATCTGAATCAGTCGTGTATATTTGATTGATTCAGCGTACTGCAGTATATTTTCCTTTAAAACACCTGGGGTTAACGCTGTCCCTTCGTCTGGTTTTAAGATGATACATCAGGACCAGCCAAGATCAGGAGGGCCACTGAACGCCTGCGCACAGACGTGATTAAAGGCCTCGGAGTGAAGCTCTTGGACAGAGTGCTGGACATAATGCAGGAGGAAGATGAAGAGAAGAGAGAGGTAAGGAAAAAGCAGAAATATTTTAAATAGGGTTGACTGGAAATACGGGTCAAGTAAAAGTTTTAGAACAATACCGGTAACTCTGTCAAATAAAACTGTCTTTGAGTTTTTCCCCTCGAGAAGAGTTGCCGTAGAGAAATCAAAGTAACATCCGCATACGAATGACTTAACGCTTTTCTCCGAGTGAATTCTTAATGTAAATACAGTGTTCCCAACGTTCGTAATGCTTCCGGCAAGTTACAGAGAAGGAGCATCCTCAACCTCACTGTTGTTTTTTGGGTTTTTGGGGGGTTTTTTTCATCACTCCTACAGCTCCTTCTGCGAGAACAAATGGGAGAGGACAAGTACAAGACGTACGCTGTGATGGTGCGTCAGCTGAAGTTCTTTGAGGACGTTGCCCTTAAGGATTAATCCTGCCTGATAAACAGCGCTCTAACAGAGAATCACTCATTACACCATCTATAATCACTACTGACATTTTGAATCAGAAGCAATGCAAACGTGTGTATTCCTGGCCTTGTAAATTTATGTCTGTTACGATCATCGCTCGGTGGCTTTTCAACATTTCCCCTGTTGAGGAACGCTAAATGCCTTTTGTAAATATGAATTCATTGTGCTCAGTAAGCAATGATATATGCAATTATTCTGAATGTGGGTTATATACAAGCATTATAATGTCAGATTGCACAACTCTTCTTTGTTGAAAATGTGAACTAATGCTACTTAGATAGCAACCTGTTATTTTAGCCCAGTAGAAACACTGAATACTGTTTATTTGTTAAATTTTTACTTTGGAATACTCTGCACTTCCACTGTAGATAGCATTACCAGTATTTCAAAGAAGGTGATCCATTTATAATAAATAATTTCAAATTCAAGTGTTGGAGAGACTCCCCAATGGGTTGTGCTGGTCTACAAGATCATTAAAAGCTCAAAATTATGTTTTTTACATCTCTACCTCCAGGCAAAGAGTTTTTGTTTCCATGAATGTAACAACAGTATTGAGTTCTTTATTGAGTATGATGGAAAATTCACATGTAAACAGACAAAAATACTGGAACATTTGCTACTAAGATCCACTCTCTTACATCAGGTTGCTATGCCAAGACTACACCAGTGACGTAAGGATTTACTTATGCTTCTTCTTCTTCATATTTTCTTGGGGCTTTTCACGAGTTTCTCCAGAGGACTCCGGGATTACAGGCTGCCAGTTGAGGGGATTCCGTCGGTACATGGGCCATGGAGGCAAAGTGAGCTGTATAAGAGAGCAACAGTCACTCTCAAAATAATTTTAAAAACTTGTACGTCGAAACGTAACTTTACACGTTTCATTGCTATTTAAGTAGCGGTTACTCCATTAAATATGATATGACCCCAAAAAGCATGGATAGATAAATTCAAAAAGCATGCTTAAATCGTAATTCTACTTACCAAACAGGAAATGCCAAATCCTGCCAATACGATATATACAGTCCACCCAAACTGTTCAATTATAAGCCCATAAATGAATCCAATCACCTGAAAAATAAACATTATGGTCAGCAAGGAGAGGCCAAACATAAAACGGATTTTTAAAATGTAGTCAAAAACAGAACTGACCGCTGAAACCAGAATGATTCCTTGGAAAATCTGTTCTGCAAGTTTTTGTCCTTTATAGTCCTGTGGGAAAAAATAATTCAGAAAATAATCCATTAATAACAGACACAAAAAGTAGAAAGTAGCAATACTTTTCACCTTCCGTGCAAGCCCACTACGTAGTTGCAGCGACTGCTTTACAGATAAAACCACAAAGCCGCCTTTCATGCACATATGGCTTCCAGTGCACGTTCGTATGTGCCGTTTATTTAGATGTCCCAGTTCACACTAAATGTAGCACAAAATACACGAAACGTTGGCTTAACAAATCTTATATTAACCATGTAACGGAACAGGATACTCGCAAATTTAGCCTTGGCTGGTTCATAAATAATGGCTTCGAAAGTAAAGCTAAACGGTCTAATTCGGCTAATGTTAACTAATTAAGCGCTGGATGACTTTAGGTTATCTAGCAGGACAGAAGGGCTTACCATATGAGTTGGAACTGAATTAAAGACGGAAAGCATTTTGAAATAAAGTATGAACGTATTCGACCGAATTATGCTTTCGAACTGATGACACTTCCTCATTCAAATAGTGTACGTAGATTTTTGTAGGACCCACGAGGAGTGCATCAAGGGACTTGATGTGCACGGCATTTGCGCAGAAAATATTTGGTAACATCAGAAACATACTGTACAATAAGTAGCACTGTTAATTCTGTATATCACATAAGACTATGAAAATTGTGAATCTGATTCTTTTTCTTCTTCTTGTCTTAAGCCCTTTACCAAAGTCTTTAGGCAACAATTTAGCCACCTATTCAAGGCCATTTAAGGTAATAGGCGTGTTTTTGGCTACGACAGATATATGTTCCATACGATTATACAGTCATATGGATGTAGTGGAAGCCTTCAAAAGTAACTGCTACTTCAGCCTTGGACCATGATATACAAAACTGTGAGTAAAATCCAGGTTTCCATTCAGGATTTTTCTTTTTTTCCAAGTAAATGAACGGTGCATGATCGTAAAACTTCATGTTGAGTTGGCGTTTTGGATGGGAAACCTGAGGGACATACTGGGTAAGCATGCATCTATCGTTTTCTGCGTTTAGATTGTGTTAATAAAAGTCTTTGTTAAAGAAAAAACCGTTATATCGTAACTGGTTAAGATTTAAATTTCACATCCAACACATTCATTTTGGAAAGCAACGCGCAAAACGTTATAGCGTTGATGTACCATAAACGTGTTGACCAGATCTTCCGAAACTGACAAACAGAATTTATTCCAGTGCAATACTTGCTTTGAATTTCAGGCGACCACTACTGTAATCTAACAGAAGCACGGAACGGTTTTCTTTTTTTAAGTAACAAACTGCAATGACATTACGGAAAAGTAAGTGACAAACGTTAATTATATAGGTGTTTGCTTATTTTGCCAATGCAAACGCCGAAGTGTAATTGTTTCACAATATGATAGGGATCATGTTTATTTGTTTTGATGTAAAGGTGGTTCATGTGCTCTGGTGCCACAGAAATACGACTCTTTACACTGCTCAGATACTGTTGCCCTGTCAAAGTCCTGTTGTCATCTACGTTATATATCTATTTTTCTCTCCAATTCTTTTTCAGTTAACGTGCTCATCCTTGTGTTGCTTGCCATTGCTTTTTTCATAATTGTGCATCGGAATATCCTGAGTCTCCATGATTTCTTGAGGGAGGAGAATCCAGGTAGCCTTTTGTTTTGTGTTTATTTGGTACCATCTCTAAAATTTTAGATGCTTTACTTTGAACCCAGTCCAGCTTGCGTACATCGCAACATGTTACTGACGAAGATGTTACTGCTTCTGTGTTTCCAGAGACAGTACCTGGAGGTGTAATACATTTTGAATCAGACCTCACCGATGAACGTAAGGCAGAGGTCAGGAGAACAGGGGAAGAAATCCCCGTGGTAATTACAGCAGCCGAGGAGAGATTAGGTGCTGTGGTTGCGGCTATGAACAGTGTCTACCGCAACAGTAAAGCTAACGTTGTTTTTAACATCGTCACTCTGAATGATTCCGTGGATCATTTGAGGTACCCTTTTCCTCTGATCTGCAATTTGATTTCTCTGTTTTTTATATTCATCTGCAGATAGGGTATACTCTAATTTTTTATGTGTCTCTCTCCTTACAGGACCTGGTTAAGTAAAAGTGACCTTAATGATATTAAACATAAAATTATCACATTTGAGCCAACTATTCTGAGGGGGAAGATTCCAAGCGATCCGCAGAAGGCTGAAACTATTAAACCGGTAAAGTAGTTTTCCCATTTACACGTATGTATTTGCTTGTGTGAACACCTTAACATAAGCTGTCATTTTTTTTATATGTGTGTTTCAGTTGACATTTGCCAGATACTACATGCCAATGTACTTACCTGATTCAGAAAAAGCCATTTACTTAGATGACGATGTCATTGTACAAGGTAATGCACGGGTCATCATCGTTGCAAATTTGCAAATTTCGTTAACGGACTGTCATTTCCATGCCTCACTAATCCCATGATTTGATTAAGTGCAGTATGAAAAGTGTGTTGTCCATTTGTGGTGTGGAATGAAGTCAATGAATATTTTCCGTTATTGTTTCAGGGGATATCCAAGAACTTTTTGACACTAATCTGAAATCAGGACATGCTGCTGCTTTCTCTGATGATTGTGACTCTACTTCCTCGAAGGGCATTGTCCGAGGGGCGGGCAACCAGGTACATGATACTCAAGCAAGAGAATGCATGTCTGCATTCTTTAGTAATTATAATGTAAAACTAAACTCCAGACCTATTGTAAGAATGGTTATTATGTAGGTCTACAGTGTAGGTCTAGTGTACAGTGCTTACTGACCTGCGTATTTCGTATGAAGACGAAAGAGAATTTGTAAAGATTCATCACTTCTTTGACTATTTTTTCACAGAACAACTACATTGGATTTCTGGACTTTAAAAAAGATGCCATTAAAAAGCTTGGGATGAGAGCAAACACATGTTCGTTCAACCCAGGAGTTATCGTCGCCAATCTGACAGAGTGGAAACTCCAGAACATCACTAAGCAGCTTGAACTTTGGATGGAACTCAATGTGAAGTGAGTTACCGCAGTGTTGACATATGTTTGTGTTTCTTGGAGTACACAAAGCCCAACTAGAAAAATTCATTTTATCGGCAGTCACAATCTGAGCAGTCGATCTGGGACAATGAGTCTGTATTAGGAGGAATTAGGAGTTCTCAGTCTGGGGTAAAATAATAGTGATAAACAACAGGGATTGCTCTACACTGAATGCATTTCACTATGAGCTGCTACTTTAACAGGAGGGTGTTACAGAGCGCAGACTCATTCTCACTTCAAGGCCATTCATATTCAACCTGGAGAAACTGCCTAAACCTTCCTGTTTATTTCCTTTTGTAGGGAAGACATCTACAGTAAGACTTTAGCCGAAAGCGTGACGACTCCTCCCATGTTGATTGTTTTCTACAAACACCATTCAAACATTGATCCCATGTGGCACATTCGACACCTTGGTAATCAACTCACTGAAATCATGTCCATCCACATTTGTTATGCATAGACGCGTACAACCTTTTGTTATGTAGTAGATTGATTCAGTATTTCTTTAAAAAAAAAAAAATCTGTCTGCAGGAGCCAAGGGAGCTGGCAATCGTTATTCCCGTCAGTTTGTGAAAGCTGCTAAACTTCTTCACTGGAATGGACATTACAAGCCGTGGGGGAGAGCATCCTCTTTTTCAGACGTCTGGGACAAATGGTACGTTCCTGACCCAACGGGTAAATTTCATCCCATTCGGAGACACACGGAAGAAAAATAGACATGCCTCAACCACTCGGACCCGCTTCGATGTTCGAACTGTTTTATTTTTTTTTTTTAAGAGAGATTGTTTTAGGAGAATTCATTTTTAATTATATCATAAGATATAATTACATCCTCCACTGACTACCGCGTTGGAGTTTCAAACTCTTCGGGGGAAGGATTGGGGCGGAGATCCGAGCCGAACCATAACGGTATTTCAACGGTTTGGACTGTATTCGATGTATGCTGAATATCTCAGAACTTACTTTGAATACTACTTTTTTTTTTTAACCAGTGATTGGCAGTTTAACTTTGTCGGTTCTCATTCTGTTGCTCAGGTTTTTTATCACTCCGGTTTCTGTGTTGCATTTGGTTAGTCCAACATTCAAGCTGGCCAAGACTTAACATGTATCAAACTGTGTATTTTTAGTTTTCTGCACAGTGTGAATTAATCCTCTGTTTACATTGACTCACCATCAGGGTCTGCCATCAGTCCATTGGAGATTAGGTTGGCTAAAACAGTTCATACATTAAATGTCAGACAGCTTTTGAGGACACAAATATGTGTATAATCTACCAAAGTTCTGGAGATGCATTAAATGATGTTTCTTTTTTTTTTTTTTTTTAATACGTTTGAAGTGTATTATGCCACATGCAAACACAAAACGGCAGAACCACTCACATTTTCAGTGTGCTGTATTTTATTTTGGCAAAGCTAAAGTGTTTATCTGAGTTTTTCCTTTATACACTAATAAAGAGGAGTATGTATTCCTCAATTATTTTAACATTAAAAAACACACTTTGTTGGGATTTTAATTACATGCCATCATATGTGCTATTGCTATAATAGATAAACCCAGTGAAGAGACTGGTCCATTCATGTTTACAGCTTATAAAGAATGACTTATGTTTATTTATCAGTGACATGATAAAGAATACAGATCAATATACTTGAAACTTAAAATACATGGAATTACGTAAATGCAGACAGGAACATACTTTTTAAAGTAGTTTATTTTCCATCATCATATGTACAAGAGTTGATGTCAGACACTGACAGACACATTTAAAGTAATCCCAGAGCTTTCGACTCTTGAGATGAAAAATGATTCCACATCAGCACTGCTGTTGACTTTTTCAAACAGTGACAAGACAGGAGCCAATGTGGCCACTGCCACATTCAAACAAAATCAGTGTTGAAATCATACGCGTCATCATCATTTTGTTGAGAAGATGACAAGTCTACGTTGATCAGAGCAGGCGGGACAATCACTTTTGCTTTTTCACCTGAAAATGACAAAAGACGGTAATGACACAAAACACTCGAGGCAGAATTATAAAAATTTGACTAAAAAAATCTCATATCTCAGGAAGACTTACTTGGTGCACTCGCTTGTGTGGTCTTTTTCTGTTTCACTGGGTTTGAATCTTCAGTAGTCTCCTCATCTGATTCCATCTGAAATTCAACAAATAAAAGTCCATAAGCATTCGAGAAAGAGCTCTCATCAAAGCCACGAAGTTAATCCTTCGTAAACATAGCAACGTGATGGTCCCAAATACTTTGAGGGATTAAACTTGGTTAACTTCAAAACCAGCCCAAGTCTTTCTTCCACCACAGTTTACTGTGTGAAGTCATTATGTTTACAGAGGAAACACTGACATCCTTCTATTGATTTTTGTGATAATAGAAAAAATTTTCTTCACCTCTTCATTGTCTTCACCCATTTCTTCTTCTTCATCCTCATCCTCACCATCTTCATCCTCCTCCTCTTCCTCTTCCTCTTCCTCCTCCTCCTCCTCCACCTTCGCCGGCTCCTTCACCGATGGCCTATCCTCGGGAATTTCACTCGCATTCAGAAGACCGGTGGTGGGTCCCTTTGATGTAAAACCAATGCTGCTTGCCAAACTTGGAAACCTTACATCTTTGAAAAAACAATTCACTGTTATTTTTTTTTCCCACAAAGGAGACAAATCACAAAGACTCTTAAAGCCATAACAAAGTAAACGCACCTTTTAAAGTCTCCTTATTTGCCATTCTCAGTTTTTCCATGTTCAAACCGCTCTGCATGACAGCTATCAAGTCATCAGAGAGGTAGGATGGAAGGCCCCGCCGCTCGGGAGGTTTGCAGTGGTAGCTCAGCTTAGGCCTAATGAATGAAAAATACAGCCAAGTCATTCTCCAGCAAAAGTTCGTCATAGCCATCAACAAGTATCCATCATTACTAGGTTAAAGATCAAAAGGCCCAGTTCCTGGGTCACGTCATCTCAGAGTAAGCAAAGTGGTCTTGACAGATATCCCTTTCAAGTCTACGAATTTTATCCATTAAGTCATATTTGCCGAAGTGGACGGACTGAAGTACGCGGACTTACCCTGTCATGTCGTTTAAAAAAGCAACGGCGGCTTGCTCTGTGCTCGGAACACTCCCCTTCTGTAAAAACCCACGTTTTTTGGCGTAAAACGTCAAAAATTCCAGGGCATTTCTGTAGTCTGGAACATTGTACTGGAGCATAATCTGGAAGAGAAGTAAACCGAGTCAGACTCATCTGCCCCTCTTTACAAACCGCACTCAACAACATCTTCTGTAAAGTAGGGTCGTAAACACTAACGTGTTGCTGGTTACACTGCTTAAGCAGAGCCCTGACGGCCTCCAGGGTACTCTCCTGATTCTCCTCCACCTGAAGACTCCGCAAAGCCATGGCATCGCCGGGGTTAGACGGAGCCGCAATAATCCCCGGGCTGTCAATCATCTTGACATTCTTCGAAATGTGCACTTCTTGTATAGATCTGAAAAAAAGGGCCGAAAAGTTTAATGCTAGCATCTCAAACTAGAGCACAGACAAACTATATGTTGAGGCTCTTTATGAAGCTCAGTGTTGGATTGAATGTAGACTCCACGGTCTGGTCAGATCAACAACTTCATCACGCTTCGGCGTACTCAGTGAAGAGCGTTATTAAACAAAACTGGTGTTTATAATGGTAACTGCTCACTTGGTAATGCCTCGTTGTAATCCAACATGACACGCTCTCATCCCCTTCATGCTGTTGATAAGACTGCTCTTGCCCACATTGGGGAAACCTGTGGCAACAGGCAGACACAGACATGCCAGCATTAACTACGCATATATGACAAGAGCAGAACAAAGCAGAAGTCAAGTGATAAATGAGATCAGAGTTGGATTATTAACGTCATCAAGAAAATATGTCCAATGCGTTGACTCATCATTTCTCATTTTTTTTAAGCGAGAAAAAACAAAACACAGCAATGGCTAAAATGCCGTCTCTCTTTCTCAGGTTGTCAATCACAAGGTCTCAGATGTGCGTCTAGCTGATATGTGGCTGCTGTTTAAACACTCTTACCGACAACGCCAACTTTGAGCATCTTCTCGCTGTCCTGCGCGTCGGCCAAACAGGTCAACGCCTGAAGGAGAGAGTCCGTGCCGAAAGACGCCGCCGCCCTGCTGTGGTCGACCGCTGCGTTGGTTTTCCTTCGTTTTTTACTCTGTTGCTGTGAGGCAAAATGACAGATGAAACGAACGATGTTTCACCGTTTATTCTGTTGTCCTCTCTTTATCTTTCCATTTTTACATTTGAACCAAAAAAAAAAAAAGAATGTACCACTACAATGAGCTTAATCATGTTGCATTACGCTTTCCGGAATTGTTTTGATTTCGGACAAAACAGCAAGACTTAGTGATAAAACATTTTTACTCTGAAAGGTCAGACATTTTGGACGCACATACCACTGTTCTGTCTTGCAGCGGTCTCGATGCTTTGAAGGCGAAGGTGGGAAATTCAGCTTGAAGATACTCAAGCCATTTCTCCACATTCTCTTTAGGCACAAGGTCTGTAGGAAAAAGAATATGCTTTTCTAAGATTTCTTTGAAAGCCATTTATTTCTAAAAGTCATGAATCCCACATCATAACTGAGTAAAAAAAAAACCCAAGCTGCACAGAGACAGAAGTCAATGCTTTAAAGTAAAAAGTTTACCTATTTTGTTCAACGCAAGCATAAGCCTTTTCTTTCCCTCATGTCTCAATACAGCTTCCTCCAGCTGTGGACATCGACAACCAAGTGGATCTCTGGCGTCCAGGACTTCAATTATAACATCGGAGGCATCAATGACCTGCAGGAAATATACTTCTTTGAGACTGAATATTTCTGGCTTGTCATATAAACACTCTAAAAGAGCAACAGTCAAATTAACAATCTGTCTCAGGGGATACTTCAATCCAAAAACTCAAAGTCTGTTTGTCCTACCTTGTTCAGTTCACTGCAACGTAACCTTTTGTCAGTGGCAGACCCCTCTGGTGGCTTTACTCTCTCTTGCTGTGGACACAACACGGATTTTAAACAGAGCTTCAGGCGAATATTTAGTCACTACGCAAATGTGTTTCATTCTTTTCACCTTTTTAGCTTTTTTAGCTTTAGGTTCAGCATCGCCACCGGTAGCTGCTTTCTCCTTCTTTCTCTTCTCGGCTGCTCGCTCTTTTTGCTTTGCAAGCTTATTTTTCTCTCTCTCTTCTTCGAGCTATACAGAAGAAATCAGTAGGCGACACATCATTTATATTTACCGAGAAAGTCATAAACGTGCGTATTATTTAGCTCCATTGGTTCCATATCCAAAAAGGCAACGTGAATGCCTCAACAGACCTGCAGTTTTCTTTGCTCTGCTTCTCTCAGGATCTCCTCCTTGAAAGGTGCACTGTTGGGAACCCCGGGATCCTTCTTTATCTTTCTACTTATGCCCTTCTTCTTAGCCTCTTTCCGTAGTTTTCTGTTATGTTCCCGTATCTTAGGTAAGAGAAATCGTAATGTCAAATAGTCAGCGACTGATGCGGCACGTGAATTGCTCTAGCATTCATCAAAGTGTTTCTCCTAATGCTAGGCAGTTATAGCGTAACCTCACTGACGAGCCACGTCGACTACTGTAGCACGTCGTTAAATTACCAATGCTAGAGAATAATAAATGTTAAAATATACCCAGAGTTCCTTACCTTTTTCTGTATTTTGTAACGTTTGTGGCAGGACAAACGTTTGCTTGCCTTCCTTAACTCTGAAATCCATGAACATCGTGTTAGTTAACTCACCCTCCTAGCAAGTAACCGAACAGTGTGGGTAGCGAACAAGAATTTAAGATCAAGGTAAAGTACAACAGCTATGCCCCGTAACCATATGAAAATCAGTGCCATCACAGTGATGATTATAACAACACTCAAGCAGCATATCTTAATATTTTCACTTAAAACTTACTTGGACGTTTCATGGTTAGCTTTCGCCACTACAGCCCGCACGTGGATTTTCAGCTGAGGGAGAAATGCTTCTTCTACCTCTGTATTTCCGCTTCCGTCACAGACATGAAAGAGTTAATTTTTTTCTCTCCCTGCTAATAATAAATCAATCATCCCATTCGAATGTTTTTATTATTCTTCACAATCTCACAAAGTACACCGATGAGAAACTAAAGGTAAGCCCCACATAAGATTTTTCTCCTTGTTTTTCAGCATGCATATCTCACTGGCCTCAGTTCAATACTGGAAGCGGTGAGATGTGATCATCCAGAGCTAACTAGCACTGCCTTTGTTTTGTCTACTGGCGCTATTGGCATAGAAACCCGCTGTCAGAAAGATAAATGTCAGTTAGCCGTAAAATAACGGTCCTGCATGCAGTAGCGTTCGCCAGCATTAAAGAAGAAGTATGCTTCTTCGTAATTAACGTCGGCTGTATGTAGTATGTTGCTAACGTTAGCTGGTAAAGGAGCGGTTTATAAAAATTATCAAGCGCATCAAGAATGAAATGACTGCAGTGCATTTATTCAGTTATTCCTAACACTTCTCTCTGTATGGAGGGAATGAAAACAAGGATTATTAAGCATAGCTGGAGAAGCTTTTTTTTAATATTGCTCTGACAGTAAATACACATAAATTGGCCCTAAATTTTGCTTAACCTCTTAAAGTTTGCATTTTAACTTAGCAGTTGTATGGTAGTCAAGTTCAACCACCGGATTCATAAAACGATACTGCTATAGGTAATTTACCACTTATTTAAGCAATTAACACAATCGAAAAATATATTGTTTTGCAAGACTTGCTACAGTTTTTATTCATTTGTCAACAACAGTCTTGCATGTCATCTGTAAAAAAAAAAAAAAAATTCTCTCCAGGACGTATTACAATGGGTTCAAAACGGAGACGGGCTACTTCTCCGTCCAGCAGTGTCAGTGGAGGGGATTTTGAGGACAGCCAAACTCCCCCAGTGCCCTCAACGAGTCGTAAGAGGCGAAGGACAGCAAATATTCCAACTGTCGACCCAGTAAGCTGGCTTTTAACTTGCAGATCTGCTGTTGTATTGTAGACATTTGAGTGAGAGTGGACATTTCTGAAAGGGACTTGTGTCTGTCCTTTTCCTTAATCTATGTGCAGGTTTTGTTGGTCATAATTGCGCTGCCTATCAGTTTCTCTCAGTAACCACAAATACTCTTGGCTCAGGTTTTATCAAAGTTAAGGCCTGGCTATGCACAAATCAGACCTCATGCAATTCAGAGCAGTTATTTAAAAAAAAAAAAAAATCATCAGATGAAATACATTTAAGTACAATATCAGACAATATCACGTAACTGCTTCAGTGGGCAGTGTTGTAAATCCACAGTGAGAAAAAGTAATGCCTTACAGTGGTTGTCTAATTCCTGCAGATTGCCGTGTGCCATGAACTTTATAACACTATCCGAGACTACAAGGATGACCAAGGCAGGATGCTGTGTGAGCTGTTCATTAGGGCACCTAAAAGGAGGTAAGGAGTAATTGAGCAAAACTCCATTTTGTACCTTTGGAGATGCTTCATAGTTTCACTCCGTATTCACATCAAACACTATGCACAGTAATGGTGTCTGTGCTCTGTGTAAATCTGAGCTGTATTTTGATCTCACCCATAAGGAACCAGCCAGACTACTATGATGTGGTGTCTCAACCTATTGACATGATGAAAATCCAACAGAAACTGAAGATGGAAGAGTATGATGATGTAGAACAGCTTACATCTGATTTTCAGCTCCTGTTCAACAATGCAAAGACATACTACAAAGTATGGCACCATATAAACACTCAGACAATTTAATGCTCAACACGCTTGTGATTTCATTACATGTTTTGAATAGAAAATGTCTAATTCCTGTGTATCATTTTCATTCTAAAACATAATGATGGATGGTGTATACAGTAAAGAAGAAAATATAAAAATCTCTCTACAGCCTGACACTCCAGAATACCGTGCTGCCTGTAAGTTGTGGGACCTGTATGTACGCACAAAGAATGAGTTTGTTCAGCGGGGGGAGTATGATGAAGATGATGAGGATGGTGATGATGCACAGGAGAACCCAGGAGCTGCCACCGAAGAGGAGGTGAGAACAGACACTCGAGGTTGTAAAATACTGTGATAAAGTAACAATAACTTACATTAACTGTGAAGTTTGGAGGAAGTTTTCCATAGTCATTGGTTTCACCTTGGCACCACACACAGACGCAATTCAAAGGTGATCACTGAGTAAGTATTCTGTCTTAAATATTACATAGTTAGCCATCAAAATTATCTTAATACACATATTATTATTTGAAAGTAATTAACAATTCAAAAGTAATTTACTTCTTTAATTTTCCTACTCTTTGCAGCCATGGCAATAGTGAGGGAGCTCATGACTCACCATTACTTGTAAAGTAAATGCAAAGTTCTGAAGCACATAGTTTAGATATGTCTCAATACAAATACGCTATTGAAGGTTACCTCCATGTATGGTAGGATATGGTAACATATGGTCATATATTGTTTCCTTATTAAAAGCCGGATTCTCACTTATTCTTTGTGTTCTCTTTTGTAATATTTGATAGCCTACACCAAACTGTCTGAAAGATGTCCTGGAACAGCTGCTTGATGCAGTGGTGTCATATACAGAACCTTCTGGAAGGCTTGTCAGTGAGCTTTTTCAGAGACTGCCCTCTAAAGTGGTATGTGCTTTTAATTTGATATCTTGGTATCGATAAACTACAGTATATAGTATGACTAGTTTCATAGCCTAATATATATGATGCTCTGCTTTCTACCTTTCCTCAGCAATATCCTGACTACTATGCCATTATAAAGGAGCCAATAGATCTTAAGACCATAGCCCAAAGAATACAGGTAGGTACTGACATCATGTGATATGAACAATACTGATAAACACAATAACAATATTTTCAAAATGCTGTGGCTAAAACTTCTTTAATGTACAATACTGTACACTGCACAGTACTGTAATGTACTGTGATGTACACTTATGCAATTTTCAAATTCATTTCTCAGATGGGCTATTACAAAAGTGTGCACCATATGGCCAAGGATATTGACCTCCTGGTAAAAAATGCCAAAACATATAATGAACCTGGGTCTCAAGTATTTAAGGTAATGGTAATGCATAAAATCTAATACCATTTTCAATTCAATATTTCAGACATTTGGTGTCTTTATAACGTAAGTGGTGCTTTGTCTCATTCACCTGTAGGATGCTAACACCATCAAAAGGATTTTTGCACAGAGGAAAATGGATCTCGAGCATTCTGAGCCAATCAAAACCAGCATTCGAATTCGGTACTGTTCACTGAGCTCTTTTTAAAGAAGTATAAAAAGGACTTGCTGCCTCTAACATGTGGCCTAAGTCAAATTCCGTGTGTTACTAATGACTGGGGTTAATTGGTGAGTGTTTGTTATTGTGCCCCTTGTGTCAGGAACAGAAGGTCAGCCCAGGGGGACAGGCTCTCTGCCATCACCACGGCCCTGCAGTACGGATCTGAGAGTGATGAGGATGCCATTTTAGCAGGTGGGTTTCACTTGCTTACAAAAGACCAAATGTGAAGTTGAACTGTTTTGACATATTGGCTCATTATAATTCTTAGCTCGGTTTTGAGTGGTGCTACAGATGCCTTCCCAGTGAAACGTTTGGATTTTTAGTTGTGTTCTTCACCAAAAATACTCTTTTTGTCTGTCGTGACTTAAAAGGGACTGAAAGCTACGGTTATGTATTTTTTATTTGGAAAAGCCCTAGATGTGGGAACACTGCGTGTCGGTTTCTCATTAGCCTTCAGTGCACTGCGCTTTCATGTCTCTACAAATACGCTACTCCATATGAAAATGAATCCCCACCTGGTGCATTGGCTGAACAAACCTTTCTGGTGGCCAGAGGTCAAATCAGCCAAGTACTCGTCCTGTGATACATCATGCACAGAGGTTCGTCAGGGATAGATGCTGGTCTCCTCCCCTTTTCCCTCCGTAAACCAGTGTTGTATGTTACAGTCAGTGACAGCTGCTTCTGAATTTGGCTCTTGACCTGCATTCACAAGGTGCATTCAGAGAGAGATGTCGACTGTGTAAATTACTGTGACATTCTACTAACTATCAAAAAAGACTAAAGACTTCATTTTTGATTAGAGAAGAATAGACAGATCCCCTCTGCTCGCTGGAGAAAGGGTGGAAACTGTGTTTGATTTCACATATTTAGGCTCTGACATTTAAACATCCATCACACACTAACACTTACCCTAGTCATGTATGAGTGGATAATCAGTGTACTTGATTAATCCTATTCTTTTCAACTATATGACAGAAGTTTTATTGTATATGTATTATATGCTAATATGTGTGCTATTTTTTAATGTATTGGATGATATGGAGGTATTACAAATGTAACGTATTATAAATCTCATCATTTCTGTGAGTATGGCATGTGAAGTAACTAAGTAATTAACTGCAGAATTAAAGGTCATAGCTGCACTTACAACAGAATTCTAATTCAATGATTTTTAACTCCCAGATTAATAGAACCAAACACTTCTCATTTGACAGGACAGATATTTCTGAGTGACATATAAGAGACATTAATGTGAATTTAAATGTTATAAATGATGGCCTTTAAAATGGTGTAAATTTCTTTTTGCTCAGACAGCCGTGCATTAACATACTGAAAATTAAAATACAAACAACAGAAAACATTGGTAAATACCAGCATATCAGAAAATTATATTCGTCTGATTAGATTCTTTACATCCACCTTGTCGAACAAGTTAAGTTTTCCCATTACATGTACAGGTATTCCAATCATACTTCCTCACAAACCTTTCCAAGTCGCCCTATACATTAGCCTGAGCAGAATTATGACCAGTGTTAAGTGCATCAGTATTTTGACCTTGTTAATGTAAGTTCACACAAAAATGAGTGTAGACTTTGCGGTTGGATGGTATCCAGGTTTGATTGTATCATTGTGATTGGTCGTCGTGCCAGGTTCGGTGCACTACGAGGAGGGCGAATCGGAGGCAGAGAGCATCCAGTCCAGCCTGGACGTAAGCAACCCCATCTTTCAGATGTACGAGGCCGTGAGGGGCTGCAGGAACAGCCAAGGCCAGCTCATGGCAGAGCCCTTTCTACAGCTGCCCTCCAGAAAAGATTACCCAGACTACTTCCAACAGATAAACCAGCCCATCTCCCTACAGCAGATACGGTAGGAATCTCAATGCATTATTGCTGCTGCTGCATGAAGAGATTGATTTTTAACGGTCAGGCTTGGATTTCAGTTAAAGCGTTCAATTGTGCCCTCACATCATGAGAGGAGGTGTTTACCTCCTCTTCTTCTTTCTTAAACACCAATTTCAATATGCCGTTGTTATTCTGAAAATGATATAATCTATTCATATCATATCAGACATTTATGAGCCCCCTGGTTTTGTTGTGAGTAGCGAATTATGTAAAATGATACGAAATTCTGAGAGCGGTTCCCCTTCCTCCACAGGATGAAGATGAAGAATAACGAATATGAGAGCATCGAGCAGATTGACGCCGATCTTAACCTGATGTTCGAGAACGCTAAGCGTTATAACGTCCCTCACTCCCCCATTTACAAGAGGGTCCTCAAACTTCAGCATATCCTGCAGGTCCGTCACCACGGTGATGCTGCACTGTACTCTAACGCTCAGATTGTTAAGCAGCGTTTCGCACGAGGAGTGTTCAGACCTTTCGGCAGTTTACACAAAGACACTTGATTAATGCTGTTGCTATAAGAAAAGTGTTCAGTGGAGTAGCCGGCCTTGGGTTTCTGCCCGTGTATTCTTAATCTTGTGTACTGGGTGCTATAAACAGATAGCTGTGTTATTTAGAGGTAATATTCTGACTGACGACAGTGGAGAATTTGGGGCTGGATTCAGTGAAAATATCAGATGGTTCTCTGTGGAATATACAACTTATTGTTTAGATAATGCTGCTAATGACTAGTCTGTATATGAATGCATTCAAAGGATGGTTCAAAGGATTCTGAGAACGACTGAGATTTAGCCTATTTACTGCCTAGGTTTAGATTTAGGACCAAAAAACACGTTGATATTTTGTTTGAACATAAATGTGTGTGTGTGTGTGTGTGTGTGTGTGTGTGTGTGTGTGTGTGTGCGCGCGTGCGCGCATGCATGTGTGTGTGTGTGTGTAGTGTGTGTGTGTGTGTGTGCGTGAGCGTCAAAGAGAGAAAGTGCAAAAGGGACTTCATTAATATTGATGACTATCAGGGTGAAAGAAGTACTGGTAAATATTAATGTGAGTTTGTGTGTGTGTGTGTGTGTGTGTGTGGGGGTGGGCGTATATGCGTGTGGGTATTTTTTTTTTCTTTCTTTCTTTCTTTTCAGATGAAGAGAAAGGAGCTGTTGAGGAGAGAGGACGAGGACGGGGACAGCATGCTCTCTTCCACCATGTCAGACGGCGGCAGTGCCAAGCGTAAGAGGTACGTATTGTTCCCCCCCCCCACAGCCCAGCAGCTGATCATTAAAGAGAATTATGATAGCGCGTGTTTTCACTCGGACAGAAACGCCGAAATTGCATCTTTTGCTTTGCTTGCCGTTTGTTAAATACCTTTTCTATCTCTCTCTCACTGAGAAATTTACAGAGATAAAGGATTATAGCAGCAGATATTTTTAAATGCATTATTGGAATTTCACTGGTTTTTAAGATGTAGGTATAGTGCTCTGTCGGTTTAATGGGTACATCGTTCATTACATTCAGTACATCGTTGTTTTTATGTGATGGGCAGTCATAAAAAGAACACTAAGAAGAATCGCATGAAGCAGCTTTACTCTGCTGTGACGGAGGCTCGTGAACCAGGCACAGGACGCAGGCTGTGCGATCTGTTCATGGTGAAACCTTCAAAGAAAGACTATCCAGATTATTACAAAATCATTCTGGAGCCCGTGGACCTTCGCACCATCGACCACAACATCCGCTCTGATAAGTACTTGAGCGAAGAGTCCATGATGGAAGACATGAAGCTCATGTTCCGGAATGCACGCCACTACAACGAAGAAGGTTCCCAGGTTAGCGGACCAAAATCACATTTCCTCAGTTTAACCGACTGAAGATACAAGAGAGCGTTTCACAGTCAGGAAATTATACTCTTTTCGTGTTGTCCAAACCTGTTGCGGTGACAAAGTTACAATGCCTCAGGATTTCTCTCGATATTTTTAGCTCTTGCCTGGGTTTGTCGTGTACTGAATCACTCCATGGTTTTCTTCTCTAGGTGTATAATGATGCCAACATCCTGGAGAAGATCTTGAAGGACAAGAGGAGGGAGCTGGGGACCAGTGCCAGATGAGGATGATATTGTCTCACCAAAGCTGAAAATAAGTATGTACATTTAGATTAGGGTAATTAAAACCAAGTGGATCTGAATGAAATGATATTTGCTCAGTAATATGGATATTTATAATTAATAGCAATGTAAACACCCAGTCAGATTACTTTCTCAATCAGAGGGCCTTGCATACCTGCAGTTTGCCTGCATCACATTTTATATTATGTGCATGTCAGCAATAATTTTCTTTTGATGTTAGCACTGATATGTGCATAAACACAGTATACATATGCGCAGTTCATTTACAATCTTACATCTGAACAAATTCATTCAGATGGACAAAAAACTTGTAGCCTAAGCATTGCCCTTGGAACACAATATTTTTATGATATATTTTGTCCCTTAAATGATGGTATGATGAAAATGATGGAAAGAAAAATTTCCATCATATGTCGTATTTTTCGTTTTTCCCTCTGTTACTGTAGGGAAAAGTGGCATCTCCCCTAAGAAGTCCAAGTATCTGACCCCTCTGCAGCAGAAGCTAAATGAGCTTTACGAGGCTGTGAAAAACTACACCGACAAACGTGGTCGACGCCTCAGCACCATCTTCCTCCGCCTACCTTCTCGGGCTGAGCTGCCCGACTATTACGTGGCTATAAAGAAGCCCTGTCGACATGGAGAAGGTCAAGAGCCACATGCTTGCCAACAAGTACCAGGATGTGGATGCCTTAGTAGAAGACCTGGTTCTGATGTTCAACAATGCCTGCACTTACAATGAACCGGAGTCCCTGATCTATAAAGACGCCCTTGTGCTACACAAGGTCCTGCTAGAGACGAGGAGAGATCTAGAGGGAGGAGAGGACGCCCATGTCCCAGACGTGCCCCGTCTCATTCAGGAACTCATCCGAAGCCTATTCGTCTCCGTTCTGGGTCACCAGGACGACGAGGGTCGTTGCTATAGCGACTCGTTGGCCGAGATACCCGCCAACGACCCCGCCAACCCCGACAGGCCACCTCTTAACTTTGAAATCATCAGAGCCAATGTGGATAAGGGTCGCTACAAGAGATTAGATGTATTCCAGGACCACATGTTTGAGGTGCTGGAGAAGGCTAGACGCATGCACAGGTAGGAATCTGCCCGACAGGCTTGAATAAGATTGCAGTATGTGCAATCCAGTTGTAGTCTAAAAGGACAGGTTTACTGTTTTTGAATTTTTTTTTTTTATGGCTGATTTTCAAAATCTTACAACCTACCACTTTGAAACAAGGAAGTCAGGAGACTAAGATTTGATTGAGCCAAACTGTGGCTTTTCATTGACACCGTGAAAAAACACAATGGTGAAAAAACATCGGCAAATTTGTCCAGCATATATTTAACTGAGATACACAGTTTAATTAAACATCTGCTGCTGACACCAATTTTGTTTGACCTACATTTGAAAACAGTGCTCAGTTATTGATGACTTTACTGAAGGTTTTTTTTTTTTTTTGGGTGTCATCTCCACCACAGGACAGACTCTGAGATCTTTGAGGATGCGGTTGAGCTGCAGCAGTTCTTCATCCGAATCCGAGACGAGCTGTGTAAGAACGGGGAGATCCTGCTCAGTCCTGCCCTTAGCTACACCTCCAAGCACCTTCACAGTGACGTAGACAAGGAGAAGAAGGAGAAGCTACCCAAAGAGTTTGAGGAGGACAAGTTGAAGAGAGAGGAAGAGAAAAAAGGTTTGTGTCCAAAAGGTTCTGGACAGCTGGTTGAAGAAGATGGATGTTTTGATTTGATGAATTAGCATGTTGGTGTCTGAACAAAGCCTTGGCTATAATAACATGCATAACAATGTGTATACTTCAATATTCACATTTTACTCTCCACTATTATCTCACACCACTGCTCATGAGACAGAAGCAAATGGAGAACAGTTCCGTGATGCAGGAGAATATATGTTTCATCTGCTAATGAACTGTGTGCATTTAACTGATACTCCAATAGTAACTTGTCATAAATTTCTTAATACAGGTTTAAAAGCACGTGTAGTATTGAAATACTTCTCTAGCTTTCTAAGCAAAGAAAAATAAACGATTCATTCATTAAAAAAAAAAAAAAAAAAAATCGAACTGGGATGATTCATCGTGGAGGTCAACTCAGTGATCTGTATTGAGCTGTGGTTGGTTTTCTGACATGCTGGATTTGATTGACAGAGGCGGAGAAGAGCGAGGAGTCGGCGGGCGGGGCATGGCAGGCGGGACTACAGCGGACGTACAGTCAGGACTGCAGCTTTAAAGACAGCATGTACCACGTCGGAGACTACGTCTACGTGGAGCCTTCGGAGCTCAACCTGCAGCCGCACATAGTCTGCATAGAACGCCTGTGGCAGGACGACGCCGGTAATCCTCTCCGTCCTCGCTCCTCTACGCGGAGTTCTAACTTTTTCTCCCTCCACGAAAGGTCAACGGTTGTATTTTTTATGTCCCCTCACATCATTTCGCAATTTATGCTCTGAATGTAACCACAGCGTGTACTTAAAAGGGCAAGGGGACTGTTTTAGGAGGTCGCTGTGGATTCGCCGGGTTAATGTATCCATCCATCAGACTGAGATGGTAATGGGACATCCATGATGGTCCTGGTGCTTGGCTGCTGCGTAGCTGCTACATAATTCACTGCAGAGTTGTTTTCGTGCCTTGTAAATGGTGATTGAGTTGAGTGATTGTCTTGACTTATCTCAGTCGTCCTCTGTTTATAGGAGAGAAGTGGTTGTACGGTTGTTGGTTCTACAGACCCAATGAAACCTTCCATCTTGCCACACGCAAGTTTCTAGAGAAAGAAGTTTTCAAGAGTGATTACTACAACAAAGTCCCGGTCAGCAAAATAATGGGAAAATGTGTGGTCATGTTTGTGAAGGTAAAGTTTGTCTGTATTTATAATCATGCCTCAAGATTTTGGTCAGAGACCTCAGCTGCGGGTTGGCTGGTGGTGTTTTCACTCTTTGATTTTATGATAACGATTACAGGAGTACTTTAAACTTCACCCTGACGGCTTCAGGCCAGAGGATGTGTACGTTTGTGAGTCTCGGTACTCTGCCAAGACCAAGTCTTTCAAGAAGATAAAGATGTGGACGATGCCTTTGAGCTCAGTTAAGTTTGTCCCTCGCGATGTGCCATTGCCCGTGGTCCGAGTTGCCTCCATGTTTGCCCCAAAGCATGACAACGAGAAGCCTCCAGACGTGATTGAGGACAGCAAAGCTGTTCTCTCCATTATTGATAAGGTGTGTAGCAGAAACCAGAGCTACAGGCTTTACTGAAAACCCATGGCTGCTCACATCTCTCCACAGTTTATAATGGTTTCCACTATTCTTGAGGCTTTTCTTTTTTTTTTTTATTAAATTTGCCATTAATTTTTTGAAAGGAGAAGTTGTAGAAGAAGAGGTTGTCTTGAGTTGAGCACTACTCTAGAGTTTAAATAAATTCTGGAATAAATCAGTCACATTGTTACTGTGCGGGTTTTTTTTTTTTTTTTGTAGGAAAGAGAGGATGTTCCAGTGGAGATGAGTAACGGCGAGCCAGGCTGTCAGTACTATGAACAGTTGTGTTATAATGACATGTGGCTCAAAGTGGGAGACTGCGTCTACATCCGCTCGCACGGGCTAGTGCGCCACAGAGTGGGAAGGTAGAGAACGACCAAACCACTGCAGACAGATGTGCCTTTGCTGTTTTTAATTTGCGCATGCGCCGTCTTTGAATCGACAGTACGTAGTAAATGCACAGTGTGTGATAATGTGTTAACTGACACGTGGGCATGCGCAGACAGATACGCTCATAGAGAGTGTATTTGCATTGAGATGATGATGATGATGATGATGATGTGTGGTGTTGGGTGATCAGGATTGAGAAGATGTGGATGCGGGACGGAGCCGCGTACTTTTTCGGCCCGATTTTCATCCATCCCTGAGGAGACAGAGCACGAGCCTACCAAGATGTTCTACAAAAAAGAAGTGTTCCTTAGCAACCTGGAGGAGGCTTGCCCTATGACCTGTATATCAGGTAATGTTTCTGCAGCTATTTAATAAACAGCCTCTGACTTGATTAATAGTGTATGTGTACCGAGAAGATTTAATCTTCCTCACTGTGTCATGTCAGTAAGTAAAACTTATCGAGTCACGGTTTGATTATTGCAATGGTCTCTCACCCTGTTGTTCTGACCGAACAGGAAAGTGTGCAGTGTCCTCCTTCAAGGACTATGTTTCATGCCGGCCGACAGAAGTACCAGAGGAAGACGTTTTGCTCTGTGAGAGCCGTTACATAGAGAGTGAAAAAATAATGAAGAAGTTCAAAGGCCTTAAGCGGTTCTCTTTATCTGCCAAAGTGGTTGAGGATGAAATCTACTATTTCAGGTCAGGTGTCTCACACTGAACAGAATTCACCGAACAGTTCGGTTTGAAATGAGAGATACTGAAGTGAAGTGAAACCTTGGTAGATGGCCAAGTATATAGTTCGTTTCTTAAACATACCTGCTTAACTAGGAGTATAACATTTTTTTGAACAGAATGTCTTGACGGTTAGAGCTGGAACACCATGTTAAATTTGAACATTATTTCAAACTCCGTCTCTTTGAATCAGAAAGCTGATAGTGCCTCAGAAGGAACCATCTCCTCTCTTGGACAAGAAGATCGAAGAGTTGGAGGCCAAATTTGCAGAAATGACGGATGAGGAGCTGGAGGAACTGGGAGAAGATGATGGGGAGGGCTCAGACGCCCAGTCCATGCCCCAGTTACAGACTCCGCTGACCAGCGATTTGGACATCATGCCATACACACCTCCACAGGTCAGATCAGCGCCTCTCAGTGAACAGCTAGGCCTTATTCAATGTCCGAAAGCCCAAAACAAGTCACCCTTCCAATCAAGGCCACCCATAAATCAGGATGACAGCCATAAGTTTTAAACAAATTTTAATTTCTTTAGTGTAAGACATTCTTGGGCGCCATTAGCGACCACAAAAACATTAACATCTCCACTGCTATATAGTCATGTCCAATGGCGAAGTAAAGCTTCTTAAACCATTCTGCCTCTCTCTCAACCACAGTCCACTCCAAAGTCCATTAAGGGGATGTCAAAGAAGGAAGGTGCCAAGAGGAAGATCAATATGAGCGGCTACATCCTGTTTAGCAGTGAGATGAGAGCTGTCATTAAAGCCCAGCACCCAGACTTCTCCTTTGGAGAACTCAGTCGCCTGGTGGGGACAGAGTGGAGGAACCTGGAGGCCTCCAAAAAGGCTGAGTATGAAGGTGCGAGTCGCTGAAAATGAAATTAGATTTACGATTTTTTTATGATTTTTTTCCTGTCGTCGTTAATAATGATGACTGGTCAAGACGACTACTTGTTGGAATGTACACACTGCCATATGTGTTAAAGCTTTAATAGATCTAGTAAATATAAAGCGTTTTCTCTGAGGAAATTTCTTGGGACCTCTTCCGTACCTAAACGTTTTGTCATTTAAGACTGAAAGTTCAATCTGCTGCCCAATCAGTGCTGTCACTGGGTGCCACTAACGGTCGTCTTCCCAATGTGTTCCAGAACGGGCAGCTAAAGTGGCAGAGCAGCAGGAGCGAGAGAGGGCGGCCCAACTACAGAACTCCCCGAGAGCAGGTACCCCTGTAGGGGCGCTCATGGGGGTAGTGCCTCCTCCGACCCCCATGGGGATGCTTAACCCCAGCATGACGCCTGTGTCAGGTAACCCCTCACAGATGTGGATGAACCTTCTGGTGACACACAGAGCTGGAATAAGAAGCTAAACTGCTAATACCTCTTTAATTTTTCCACTCCTTCATCTCCTAATTAATCCTTAACTTCAAAGCCTCCACTTTTTGTTTTCTTATATGCCAAATCTAACATTCTAATTTATTGGCATATAATGTTGAATGCATCATTAACTTTTTTTGTTTGTTTGTTTGTTTGTTTGTTTGTTTTTAACCAATCAGAATCAACCCTTGTCGGTTAATGAACTGCATGTGTGTATGTGCATGAAATTCAGCAATTGTCTGGAGCCTGGTGTCTGTTAGGTGATAGAATTTGTCCATTTATTTTCTTATATTCTAACTGTAGGTTGGATTTGCTGTCTCGTTTGTCAATAGTGCATGAATATACTTCTGATAGCTACCCGCATGTTGCACTGATGCATGTATCTGTTGTGTTGCTACCCCCTTTCCCTCCTCCCTAAAGGCATGATGGGTACGTATGGGCCGCCTATGCTGCCTCTGCAGGGCCCTGTTGACGGAATGGTTAGTATGGCCCCCATGCCGCCACATCACATGGGGATGCCTGCCTTACCATATCACCTTCCACCGGGTATGCCCAGGTTCCCTGGCATGCCATACCCGGGTAAGAAGCCAAAGCTCCACAGCCCTCGCAGTTGCTTCCTGTCTGCCACTCTAATTCACTTGAGGGGCTACCTGTACCATAGGCTCAGGTGCTTAGCTAACACATCCAATCCATGAAGGGCCTGATGACAGGCACTGTTCCCGAGCAATCTGGCAAATCGGCTAGACCACGTCTGCGAATATCACTTTTATTACGACAGACATTATCTTTAGTGTATCTATACTCTTAATCTGTAGAAAAATCTCAGCTACGCCCACTACCAATGGGAAGGGTATAAAAAGGTCAAGTTTAGCATGGAAGGGTTTTAAAAATAGCATGCTAGCATTTGGTGTTTCAGTGGAAGTGACATTATCCAAAAATGCTCACTTCAGTCCATAGATAATCATAAACATAAAATTACACAGTATGTCGGCGGCACTACTTAAACTCAGTGGGCAGCATTAAACTTTAGTAGCCCGTGGACTGTTACTGCAGCTGTCCACAGCAGTGCTGAAATATACCGATGAGTCTTCTGTGTGACTGTATCTATGCTGCCATTGCTTCCACAGGTATGAATGGAGTGGCTGGCAATTCCGGAGCAAACTCCTATGGAATTCAGGTAAATAAGAGGTCCGAGGAGCCTAAAATGTGATGTTTTAACTTCCTGTTTTTGGATGCAGAGTCGCATCGGGATGTATCTCTTGCTTTGTGTTTAAATCAGAGTGTGTTGACGGTTTAAAAAACGATTCCAGGACAGTCCCTAAGGCACCAGACAAAGGCCGTATAATTTACACTACTCAACTGCACATGTTCCCATATTTGTGAGATAATGGCAGTTAAACCAAGACATACTTCTGTAGATGGGAATGATGGGTCAAGGCCAGCAGGCACCTCCACCGTACCCAGGTCAGGGTCAGGTCGGTCAGCCTGCGCTCCAGCAGCCCTCCACCCCTATATTCGTGACCCCACCACCCAAGTCTCAGCGTGTCCTCCACTCAGAAGCCTACCTGAGATACATAGAGGGGCTTAATGCCGAGTCCTCTACTGTCAGCAAGTGGGACCAAACTCTGTCTGGTTAGTAAGAGCATTTGGCAGTGCAGTTCCTGTTACATTTCAAAATATGCTAAACATGAGTAATAGGTTTTGATATATATGCATATATAGAATCTCTCTCTCTCTCTCTCTCTCTCTCTCTCTCTCTCTCTTTCCCTCTCTGCTGTTTCACAGCCCGAAGGAAAGACGTTCGGCTCACGAAGGAACAAGAGAGCCGACTGCCGTCTCATTGGCTGAAGAGTAAAGGGGCCCACACCACCATGGCCGACGCTCTGTGGAGACTGCGAGATCTGATGCTGCGGGACACGCTAAACATTCGCCAGACTTACAGCTTACACAATATCTGAACCATTCCACTTCATAGTCTGTTTCATACAGGACCTTCATTACTAGTGTTTTAGTGTTGTAATGGAATCTATGTGTTTTTGAGGTTTGTAAAACGGTACGTGTAGTCGTGGCCTTGTTAGTGTTGTAGTGTTTTTTCTCTGTTTGTTTGTTTGTTTGTTTTTGTTTTTAATGGCACTTTAAATGCTTTGAGTTGTTATGAGTTGGCAGTTAGCTGTTGTTCATTGCTGGTTACAAACATTTTCATAAAATGTTGTAAAACTTGAAACATTTTTCCTTGTCACATCTGTTTTTCTGCTGTTGGGCACTGAATTTGTCTGAACCTCTAAACGGAATTCGGGTATCTGCATTTCCAAACCTGCTTGGTCTCACTAAAAAAGCAGCTTGTCGCACATATGTGGCAATTTCACTGCAAATTCTTGTATGACAGACAGACACCTGATAGCTTACAGATATGTTTTATATCATCTTGTTCGGATTGGTTCTAAATAGTTAACAGCTTAAAGTCAGTGCCCGTTTAAATGACCTACTGTTCAAGATCAAGATCACTATTCATTGATCAACATTGTGCACATATTTTGGCTGCATTACCTGTGATTTAGTAGAAATTGAGGTGTGCTGCCATATATATTCTTTAATACATATACATATATGATACATATAACTCAATATTTTATATAACGCCGTAACTTCAATTCTTCCTTATACTAGATCAGAAAGGATACTCTGGTGGTAAGCCACTTTTTGTACTGCCTGGATGATTCACTCACTGATGGCTAAATTCCCCCTCTTTAAACCTTGCACAACAGAGGACTTTTTTCAGGTAATTCACTCTATGATTTTTCATCACACCAATGTAAATATACGTGCAAATCTTAAGATTATTTCATCGAAACTGCCGACTACGGTGCAATTACAACAAATGAGACACGCGTGTTTGATTGCATTTATCTGCGCATGCGTCACACCGTGACCGCGTAGAGACATTTGAAAACGGTGAAGCTACACACCGTCTCATCTGGCCGGTAATCACTACGCTTTACTTACAAGCACAAGGTAAAAATGATGAATGATTTAGTTGATTTGTGGTAATTACGTAAAAAGGAGAGATACGCCTGTCTTGGTGTTTGTATTTTAATGGCATAATACCAATCCGGTATTAAGCTAGCAAGTCATGCTGTAATGCTCTGCCAGTTTAGCCAACATGGGCTAACTGAGGGAGCTAAACTAGGCTAGCGTTAGCTTGAGAATTTAAAGAAAATTAGCTATCTTTGCTCATTTTTAGCTTGATAGCTGCTGGAGAAACCAGTGTCATTTCAGTTTAACGTCAGTTAGTAATTACCCTCAATGAGTTCTAGAATCACAGTAACGAAATCATTAAATTTGTAAATTAACATTATATTGTGCTAATATTTTGTTGACGACCACCATGCGTCAACTTGTATTTTATGCTGTAATGACACAGTCCATTAAAATAAATTAGATTAGCTGACCAAATATTTTAGCTGGTTGCCGCTTAACCAGTGACTTTCTGCCAAGTCCCGAAGCTAGTTAAACGACAGATTAACTGTCCTCGCTAACTTAATGGCTACTTTGAAGGGCCGCTCTCCACCGTAGTTTGTTATACACCCAGACAGTATTAGTAACTTAGCTAGCAAATGCGTTTTACAGATTTCGCTGATATAGTTTAATAACCCGCAAGAGTTGTTTGGTGTTGTGTTGCTGTTCTTGTATTCCGAGTGCATGGTAGACAGGCTACAGCTGACCTGCGAAACTGGGCGGTGTTAGAGAGTCGCATATAATTTCAAATTCACGGTTGCTGTAAGCGAGAAGCAGCCATTGTGTATACGAGATGTCTAAACGTGGATATGGTTGTTCAGTGCAGTCAGAGTGGAAGTATGTGTTGAGGCCACAAATGCTCAGCTCTTGCTAGGTGAACACAACAACTCTCGCTTCAGCAAGAAATTTATCGTATAATCTCGGCGAATAGATGTTATCTATGGCGAGGTGAACGAGCAACGCTGTGGTCGTGTATAGATGTGATGGAAGTTGTATAACTGTATTTTTTTGCATTTCTGTAACTGTCGATTGAGAGTGTGACATGTAAGGGTCCACCGCCTCCGCATATCTTCCAACGGTACAACGACATTCATGTTATATGTCAGATTGTTTTTACATTGAAACGTGGTTCGGACGAAGCTTCTAAACCATGTCATAGCGAACAGATTTTTTAAGGATCAGGTGTAACATTACACCTGTCGCATAAATATTTGACCATCATAACAAAATTTATATGCGAAACACTTAAAAGGTGGAACTGAAAAAACGTTATTTTTCTGCACAGCAATCATGGAGCTGAATGATGCAAATCTTCAAACACTCACTGAGTTTTTGAGGAAAACACTGGATCCAGATCCAAATGTGAGGCGGCCAGGTATGTAGGAGACTTTGTCAATTTACGCTTCAGTCATGGATGTGTAGTCATGGAAGTAGTGTGTAATGCAAGATAATTGTGTACACACATAATTTATGATGGCATAATTCAGCAGAAATTTCTAGATGCCTTTTCTTTTGGTTATGTGGGGTTTTATTTTATTCTACTTTAATTTCTCTCATGATCAGCTGAGAAGTTTCTTGAGTCAGTGGAAGGGAACCAGAATTACCCCATACTACTACTCACAGTGTTAGAGAAATCCCAGGATAATGTCATTCGTGTGTGTGCTGCAGTCACCTTTAAGAACTATATCAAACGGAACTGGCGTATAGTAAGTTGGAGCGAACAGCTCTCTCTCCCCCTCTCTATCCTCTTCACTTTCTCTCTCTTTAGCTTGTCATAAGTTACTGCTCCTGTGATTATATAGTCCAGATAAGGCCTTGACCTATAAAGTCTTAATGAATTTTTTTTGGTTCATCTAGGTAGAGGATGAACCAAACAAAATTTCAGATGCTGACCGGACAGCCATTAAGGCCAACATTGTGAATTTGATGCTCACCAGCCCTGAACAAATCCAAAAGCAGGTAACAGCTCTCTCTCTGTCGCTTTTCTGAATGCCCAGTATGGGTGCAGCATGAGCTGCTATTGCTAAGGCTTTTATATTCCAAGTTATTTAACAGAACGGTCTGATCCAAATGCATCTCCGACAAGCTGTAGACAATGACCTCATTTTGTGCTACAGCTGAGCGATGCAATCAGCATCATTGGAAGAGAGGATTTCCCTCAGAAATGGCCCGACCTCCTGACAGAAATGGTGACGCGCTTTCAGAGCGGCGACTTCCACATAATCAACGGCGTGCTCCGCACCGCGCACTCGCTTTTCAAAAGGTAAGAGAATCGCGTGCGCGCGCGGGAGGAGGGGCATTCATAGCACCTCCTCTCAAACACTACACTAGTTCTCCTTAAACTAAAAGAAGTGGGGTTTTTTTTTCTCCACACACACCAGCAAGATCATTTTGTAATTGAGAATTCAGGCCTGGACGGCCCTTACGTGTGACATGTCTAACCAGACGGGTGTTTTATTCCCCCTCGCTTAAAGGTACCGCCATGAGTTTAAGTCCAATGAACTCTGGCAAGAGATCAAGTTGGTCCTCGACACGTTTGCTCAACCTCTCACTGAGCTGTTCAAGGTAAAGGGCCGTGGACACTTTTTTTTTTTTTTTTTTTGTTTCTTTCTCTCCCCCTTTTTCCCTCTTGTGAGAATGGTCTTATCTATATACACATCATATCGACATTACTCACTTTATTTTATTTTTGTATATATGTTTTGTATTTACGTTTTGATATTTTGAAGTCATTTTGACATCACCCTGAAACTGTTTACTAGTTCCCTTTCATGCTATTGCAGTGTTTATTGATAATTCAATTCTTTCAGTTCAGTTGGTTGTATCCTGTTAATTTTATCAAGTGTCAAATTGTGTTTGTTGAGTGAGAAGGTTCATGTCTGGGTTTTGCTTTTCTAGGCCACAATTGAACTCTGTCAAACTCATGCTACAGATGTCAATGCCCTGAAGGTCCTCTTCTCCTCCCTTACATTGATCGCAAAGCTCTTCTACAGCCTTAACTTCCAAGTATGTCCATCTCTCACGCATGAGATTAACAGGTTTCTTTCTTTCACCTGCAGCTGTATTTAATATGCAACTCTGCTTTAACAACTTGGGTTTTTGTTTGTTTGTTTGTTTTTTGTCAATCTTCTCAGGATCTTCCAGAGTTCTTTGAGGACAACATGGAGACATGGATGTCAAACTTCCACAACTTACTGAATTTGGATAACAAACTTCTACAAACTACTGTGAGTTGACTTTGTGGTGATGTGGTTATTCTGTGTTGATCTGGAGGAGTCATTTCTCATGTCATACGGCTGCTCAGCTGACGATGCGTCATCCTGGCTCTCTCTCTCTCTGCCACAGGACGAGGAAGAGGCCGGTCTTCTGGAGATGCTCAAGTCTCAGATATGTGACAACGCCGCCCTCTATGCCCAGAAGTACGACGAAGAGTTCCAGCCGTACCTGCCTCGCTTTGTCACGGCTATCTGGAACCTTCTGGTCACAACGGGCCAAGAGGTCAAATATGATCTGGTGAGTCTTGTCTTTGAGGTTATTCCTTTTTTCGAACTGTCTTTTCCTTTTCGTCGTTGACGGGCATGCTCACGCACATCTCATTTGCTTTGTTAATGTGGTTGTTTGTTTGTTTGTTTAGTTGGTGAGCAACGCCATTCAGTTTCTGGCATCGGTGTGCGAGAGGCCCCACTACAAGCACTTATTTGAAGACTCAAACACACTCACTAGCATCTGTGAAAAGGTCATTGTCCCCAACATGGAGTTCAGGAGTAAGTGAAGACTTGATTTTATTAAATGTTGCTGGTTTTGTCAGACCCTCTCTAATAAAATGATTGTATTTGTGTCGAGGGTCGCTCCAGCTGGTGTTTACTGCTGTATGTCATATTTCTTTGTGGACAGGTGCAGATGAAGAGGCCTTTGAAGATAATGCAGAAGAGTACATCATCAGAGACTTGGAAGGCTCTGGTAATAACCACAATTTTTTTTTTAATTCAAAAATATTTCTGTTCAACAGCTGCAACAAAAGCATACCCTCATTTACTATGTACCAAAAAAAAAGAAAAGCTCACGCGTTTATTTGGTAATCTTTCCTGCTCTGTCTTCCCAACTCAGATATCGACACACGACGCCGGGCAGCCTGCGACTTGGTACGAGGCCTCTGCAAGTTTTTCGAGGGCCCCGTTACATCCATCTTCTCTGGCTATGTGGGCTCCATGTTGACAGAGTATTCCAAGAATCCAAGTGTTAACTGGAAACACAAAGACGCTGCCATTTACCTGGTCACATCTCTCGCCTCCAAAGCTCAGACACAGAAGGTGGGCTCTGGTTTTAATAGTCTGTTGGGTTTGGGATTTTTCGGAAGTACAGGTAGTGCGTCTTAGTTTGCTATGTGGGTGAATGACTTCGATGGCATTTCAAAAACGTGGTTTTCTTTCTCAGCATGGAATTACACAAGCCAACGAACTGGTCAACCTAAACGATTTCTTCGTGAACCACATTTTGCCCGACCTGAAATCTCCCAACAGTAAGACACTTGTTTTTGTTGACCTCGTACATCGTACAAAAATGTTTGAACCACATCACAAGATTATTACAATTGATATTTGTGTTTTGGTTTTTTTTTCCCCCCTCTCAGTTAACGAATTCCCGGTGTTGAAAGCGGATGCCATCAAGTATGTGATGACTTTCAGAAGTCAGGTAGGACTCCTCCGTCCCCTTCAGTCTCCCTCCATTCCAATATTATCCCTGAAACGACATGCCCCCATCTACAAATGTCAGTCCGAGCTGACCTGAGGGGGGCCCAGACCGCTGGTCACTCCAGTGTCTTTGTCCTGTAGAAATAAGCTATGCAGTTAAGTCATCTTCGTTTTTCTCTCTCTCTCTTTTTCTTTTTTCCCCCTGCTCACATCTCAGCTCCCTAAGGAGCACCTGCTCCAGGCTATCCCGCTCCTGGTGGCTCACCTGCAGGCAGAGAGCACGGTGCAGCACACCTATGCTGCCCACGCCCTGGAGAGACTCTTCACCATGAGAGGCCCCAACAACTCCACACTGTGAGTCCGATCTCCGCTCAGCCCAGCCCTGTATCAGCACACACATCTGTACTGTTCTGCTAGGTATTCCATTACTCCCAAGAGTGACTTCCAATACAGGGATGAATCGTGGAAAATATTGGTCACTACAGCTTTTATCACTACTAAATTTGGAAGTAGTTTCCTTGCTATATTGCTGCTGTTATTGTGTGTGTCTGTGTGCTGCATATATAGATACTGCTCTACTCACATGACGCATTCTTCACAGTATCACACCCACTGAGATGGCTCCCTTCGCAGAGCAGCTGCTCAGTAACCTGTTCAAGGCCCTGGCCATACCTGGTTCATCTGAGAATGAGTACATCATGAAAGGTTCCTCCTCCATTAACACTCTACCTGAATGCTTTTTCTGTGGTCATGTGGTTGTGTTTTGTTTGTCAAGATTTGGCTACACAGCGTTTTATTTAAATTTCGAAACCTGACACTTATCAGGGTGTTTTTGTTTTTGTTCTTTTTTTTTCCACATTTGATCCTGTGTTTACAATAGGAAACCTTGTATTTATGTTTGAGTTTTTTTTCCCCCCTCTCTTTGTTTCCATAGCCATCATGCGGAGCTTCTCTCTTCTGCAGGAAGCTATTGTTCCCTACATCCCCACTCTGATTGGTCAGCTCACCCATAAACTCCTCTTGGTCAGCAAGGTAAACAGTCATCATTATCATTGCTTTATGGAGGAATCGCAATTCTCACATTTCCAAGAACCCTTTTAACAGCCCAGCTAAAACTTCATACTGGTCTTGCAGAACCCCAGCAAGCCGCACTTCAACCACTACCTGTTTGAGTCGGTGTGCCTGTCTATCAGGATTACCTGCAAGGCTAACCCGGCAACGGTCAACAGCTTTGAGGAAGCCCTCTTCCCAGTCTTCACAGAGATCCTACAAAGTGATGTCCAGGGTATGGCACAACGCCTCACGCCGAGCACTGCACGGTGATGCTGAAAAATGCTTTTTGAACTGATGTCTGCAGTGGATTAATGGTGCTGATGTAATGGGTGGATTTACGGTGTACTTCTGACTGAAGTATGTTTATAGAGGTTACAGCTGGAAATCTGAAGGCAGTAACTGCCCACATAAGTAGACGCTACCCAGTTTGTCTCTCAGAGCAGCCCTATGGAATATCATTGCCCTTTTTTTTTCTGTTTGTGTGTTATACTCCTCCCTTCTTCTGTCCTACAGAATTTGTACCCTACGTGTTTCAAGTGATGTCTCTGCTCCTGGAGATCCACACCAGCTCCGTGCCCTCCTCTTACATGGCCTTGTTCCCCCACCTTCTGCAGCCCACCCTGTGGGAACGTACCGGGAACATCCCCCCTCTGGTCCGCCTGCTGCAGGCCTACCTGGAGAAAGGAGCGCCCGCCATCGCCAGCTCCGCAGCTGACAAAATAGTGAGTGTTCCTGTGTTCGTCTGTTCCCGGCCCAGTCCGAAGCTCCCCTCGGTATTCTCACTTACGCTGCGTCTCACGTCGCCAACGCGTTTAATGGATTAATGAAGTGTTCTTGGAGTTGTGTATCTGAGCCAGGTGTGGAGTGGATAAAGGTTCCAAAGGACTGTTGTCAGTGGCAGACCACTGTTTGATAGAGTGCAGCTGTAGAATACTGTGCTTTATATATACACAAATGCTCGGTCGCGTAACAGTTTGTTGGATTGTTATATTGCAGGTGGCATTTGGTATTTGCATATGGATCTGTCCTGCTTCTCTCATCCTGGTGGTATTTTCTGTTTTGTTTTTTTTGTTGTTGTTTTTTTTTCCCCCCATTATTCAGCCTGGCCTGCTAGGAGTTTTCCAGAAGCTTATCGCCTCCAAGGCTAATGACCACCAGGGTTTCTACCTACTTAACAGCATCACAGAGCACATGCCCCCGTGAGTCCACATCTTATATTCTCCTCTGACAATACACGGGTTAAGAAATGTCACGCTGCAGGGTTCATACAGCCGTAAGAATCCTACTGTGTGCACTGTGGGTTTTCATTGGCCTAGAAAACTGTTGGGTCATATAATGAATGTCTTGTACGGGTCGTCTGCTCTGTTACTCATGGGCGAAAATCACTCTTAGTTATTTCAGCCTAGGATTCAGCTTACATGTTTCATTTCAGGGTTTAACTCTAATATTTTCTTGCTTGGAATAATTTTTTTTTTATGCTATAAAGTTAAAATTTCATTTATTTTAGGTCATGGAACGTGTTGGAAATTTTATGTTTCATCCATCTATCCGTCATTTTCTCTCTCGTGAAAATGTGTGCGATCATTAGATACCCATGAAGTTTCTGAAGTCTCTTTGTTATTTATTCCTACAGAGAGTCCATTACACAGTACAGGAAACAGATCTTCATCCTACTGTTCCAAAGACTGCAGAGTTCCAAGACCACAAAGTTTATCAAGAGTGAGTGAAAACCATCTGCTCCGTTTTTAAAAAAAAAAAAAAAAAAAGACTTTACAGAGAAAAATGCAGAAAGTGCACTTTTGTCAGCCCATGCACAGAAGTTAATCAGGTGTCTGTAGTTTTAAATCAGCTGTAAGGGTACAAATGAGCTGTTAAGCCCTAACTTTCACCCACTTCCTCACATGGGTTTATACTGGTCCTGACGGGTTTATTTTTTTTTTTTTCCTCTCTCTCTATCACAGGTTTCCTAGTCTTTATCAATCTCTACTGTGTCAAATACGGAGCGATCGCTTTGCAGGAGATATTTGATGACATCCAGCCAAAGTAAGTCTTTGTATATTGAAATTTATTTTTGCATAGACATCCAGCCTCTCACCACACAGTCCTGAGTTTATTATAGAATGTGCTTTTTTTTTTTTTTTTAAACTCGTCTGGAGATGTGCAAAAGGTGTCTTTTGAAAATTGCAAATTTCACTGAGGGTCTTTCTACATACATGTAACCCAGCACATGTTCTAAAATAAATGATTTATAATTATATTTTTTTTTACATTCATTTTAAGTGCCAAGTTAACAGAGTTATAGTGTTTGAGTAAAACACTCTCTGTAGTCACTACATCCACTAAAGCTTTTGGAGAATAACAAACTGTGGAGCTTGGTCTAGCCTTAATCCCAGCCCTTTACAGATCTCCTTTATGAGATTATATAATTTCTGGCATGCATGAGGTAAACAAATTCCTTCCGGCTAAGTGTGCTAAAGGCCTGTTTTTCCTCCCTGCTCAGGATGTTTGGGATGGTTCTGGAGAAGATTGTCATTCCAGAAGTGCAGAAAGTGTCCGGTCAAGTTGAGAAGAAGATCTGTGCCGTTGGAATTACCAAGGTCCTCACGGAATGCCCTGCTATGATGGACACAGAATACACCAAGCTTTGGTAATCCACTTTATTACAGTAATGTTTTAATGGATTTGCTTCTCAGAAATGAGTTCCCCTACGCAGCGCTCCTCACTTATTGGGCTTTTCTGTGTCGTTCTGGATGGTTCTACAGGACGCCTCTGCTGCAGGCCCTGATTGGTCTGTTTGAGTTACCCGAGGACGACAGCATCCCTGACGACGAGCATTTCATAGACATAGAAGACACGCCCGGCTATCAGACCGCTTTCTCACAGCTAGCTTTTGCCGGGAAGAAGGAGCACGATCCCATCGGAGAGACAGTTAGCAATCCTAAAATCCATTTAGCCCAGTCTCTTCACAAGCTGTCCACTGCCTGCCCTGGACGAGTGAGTATTCACTAGATCCCCTAGGTGTTAATCTTAAGGTGTATCCCTCTTAATCTGGCCCCGTTACATGTTTGGGCTATGGATATAATGAATAAGTGTATATAAGAATGTATGGCTTCAGTGACCAAGCATGATATAATCAGTCTTTTTAGCAGTAACTGGGTTCCTAAAAGAATGAAGACTGGTATGGCACAGGGAGCCTCTTATTCTCCAACAGTGACAAGAAATGTGTGCTGCAGAAGACCTTTTACATCTCAGCATGACATGGAAAAAAAGCGAGGAGCTTTATTTTGGGAATGAGAACTAGTGTTTCAGTCAGAGGCGCTTGTTTACACTCTGATTTTTTTCGGCAGGTTCCCTCTATGTTAAGCACCAACCTGAACGCTGAGGCTCTCCAGTTCCTGCAGGGTTACCTTCAGGCAGCAACAGTGCAACTAGTCTAAAGGGAAACGCTCTCTGTTCTACATCAGCGGAGTCTCTACGCGCTCCGGAGAACAGACTTTGTCACTGTCGAGATTGGGACTGACTCTCGTAGACCGGAACCGACGGACGTCCAATCGACTCGACTTCAACCACGACATGACGGGAGACCTGAAAGTTCGCATCAGTTCAAGGGATTTTTTTTTTTTAAGGGGTGGTTTTAAATGGATTGACAAAAAAGAAAAAAGAACTGGACCAAGCAGTGAACAGCAGTTACACGAGTGGCTTGCTCCGTGTGGCATTGGCAAGTTGAATTTGGACAAGCATCAGCCCCGAGCTTTGTGATTCACGCTTTACTCCACTCCGCTCCATGTAGCTGCTGAGTAGTCCGTTACTCCTCTGTCTGGGAAACATTCTCAGCATTCTCTGCTCTTGACAGTGTTTTTGAACTAAGACGACAGGATGACCACAATAGAAACAAAGCGACAGAACATTGAATTTAGTCTGACTACGATGAGACGTGTTAAATCATTGGGAAACATTTTTCTACTTTTTTTTTTTTTTTGGTTTGTTTTTTTTCCCCCCTCTGTAGTTTTGATTTTGTTTTTACTGTATAAATAATGAGGACTGTAGTTGAGGCGCTTATTAAAAAAAAAAAAAGAAGTTTTGTTGGTTTTTGTTTTTTTTTTCTTTGTTGCATGTATCTTACAGTGTTTTGTCTGTCTAGTCTTAAGTTTTGCTGCTTTGTTGACTTGTTAATAAAGAGAAGCACTTCTGTAAGACTCACGTTTTTCCTTTAACAGATTAACAGCACTGAGCGGTTAAACACACATAATCTTAAACATGTTGGCAACCTGCAGACCACAGGCACACCATTGTGTTGGACTTAAACCTACAAAGTCCCTCAGGACACAGCTACACTGTGGTCCTTAGTTTAATCGGTAGTACAAGAGTTACTCATACTCTTCCAAATAGGAATTTGTGCTGAATGATGGTTATTACTGCTTCAGTAGGAATAATTTATAGGAGACTATCAGCTGTACATGCTGTAGGATAGTGCAGTCATTTATCAAACTACTTCATTTCCATGAATAAAGACAGTTTTATTATATATACAGATAAGTTATGCCCAGTACATAGAGAAAAATCATAGATCAAATGCCTTAAATAGGTGTGTTAAGCTAACTATGATTCATCTTCCTTGAAGTAGTGTAGTTGGTCCCCATTAAAATCCATTAAGATAAACAGGACAAATCCATTCAAATCCCAATGAAGAACACAAAAGAACAAAAACACAAAACAGACAAATTTAACCTTTGCTCTGTCATGGCACAGAAAAGAACAGAACAGCGACCGCTTTTCTTCAGGTAATCTGTAGCCCGTGAGGTAAATGCTCTTCATCGTTTAAGGGAACTGGATGGGGCTCAGCGGGCGGCCTAACAGGGTTTCACGTGACCGTTGGTATTCTGTTCCTTGGTTTTGATGAAGGAGTACATGCACTTATCCCCTCCCATGAAACGATAGGTCGCCACGTTGGCATCCCACGGGAGCAGCCTGCAGATAATAAAAGACCTTCATTCAGTTAATCTTCGCTCTTCTTTTATAAATTAAACAAACATGGGTCATTTCCAACACGACCGGTCACTGTTTTTCCATATAGGCTAGTGTACGTGCAATAGAAGGGGTGTACTCACGCTCGGGAAAGGAAGGCTATGTACATGACGCGGGGAATGCAGACCATTGGCTGATCTGAGAGGATAGCGTTCATGGACTGCTGAACACAGTACAAAGGATCCAGAGGTGGAATCAAACCCTGTAGCTCCTCTCTAAAAATAGACACAGTGAAGAGAGGATAAAGATGGTTGGGTTTAATTCGGAGCTTATGAAATTCCCCCGCAATTTGTTTTTAATTAATCTACGTTTTGTGTGTGTGTGTGTGTGTGTGTGTGCGTGTGTGTAAAAAAACAAAAAAAAAATTTGAGAGGAAAATATGTGTTCCATTGCATTCTCTTTGCTACTTCTTTCAGTTTCACTGTGGTTCCAGAACCAGATCTTCCCACAAAAAAAAAAAAAAAAAAAAGTGTAGAAAAAGGAAATCCAAGTGTATTTTTTTATTTCTTTATTTTTTGGACATGACTTTCCTTTTTTCCTCATCCGTAATCACTTGAATGATTAGGGATTTAACATGGCAGACCTTTTCTTTTTTTCTTTGGAGAGTCGGACACTAGCTGTAAGGATTTCTTTTCGAGATAATAGAGATTTGTCTTACCTGATCTTACATCCAGCAAACATGCCTGTGTTAACGATGTAAGGGCAAATCAAAGTGGTTTTTATACCATCCAAACCCTCCTCAGCCAACAAGCTATGGGTCAGAGACTCATGGAAACCAACAGCTCCAAATTTACTGGCACAGTAGTCCTATGTATAAACAACAGAAATGACACGCACCAGATCAATAAATTTCCCACCAAAAAAAAAAGCAGACTATAAACCAAGACATCACAGCTGTGATCGAAGCTCAGGTCCTTTAACTTGATTTCTTTCCAGTTTTGAATGTATAAACAGACAACTGTGGATAAACTGAAAAACCGGATCCAATATGATGCAAAAACAGTTCTAAATTGCTTTGGTGCAATTTCTTAACGTTTTTTTTATTATTATTAATTTCCATGGAGAGGCTGTTTGAGTTGTCACTCACCTCCACACAAGCAGTGCTAAAAAGACCCAAAGTGCTAGCAACTGTAACAATGTGCCCATGATTTCTTGCTTTCATGTGGGGCAGAAATGCTTTTGTCATCTGTCAGAAAAGGAGGAATGGAAAAAAATTAGTATTGGTCACGTGATAAGACAGCTGCTTCTCGTTGGATGTCTTTTAGTCATGTTTTAAAGTTCATATGGATATTCTGAATGTATGTTTCACAGCGAGGAGAGAGCGTGTGATAGAGGATAATTGTCAAGTTGTTGATATTGGTCTGATACTTCTAATCCAATCTTTGAGCATGGGACTGTGTGTTTTAACTAAGAGGATCACACAGTGAATTGCATTCCTACATGACTGGTTTGTTCCCAACGAGAATGTGTACGGTTTTGTCCGCCAATCTCTTTCTTTTCTCCTACATTCAAGCATGAGTTTAAGCATGACTAATTTTGCTAAAACAAATAGTAAAGTGTTTGATGTACAGATCATTACCTAAATATCAACATCTGCATTTGTGGTGCTTAAATCTCTTTGCTGTGCCCAATGAAACCTTTTTTTGACTAAAATGAGCTCCTTAAAGCTTTGGTCCAGAGCTTTTGGTCAGGTGTTTGGTTTTGTTTTTAAGTTGAGACTGGAAACTATTTCAATCATGCATACTAAAATGACAGACCTTTCGTTTTAAGTTTCTGTAGATCTTCCATGTTAAACAAACAAGAGCTTTCCTTTCTTTTTCACCATTTGGGAAAGGGGATTTGCTTACTTTTTGCCTTCCTCTTAGATGTCACAAGAACAGTTAAAGGCACGTTACATTAAACTGGTCTCTTGGCTACTGAACTGTGGGAAACTACACAAAGCTTGATACAGTTGTGTAACTGCATCCTTAGGTCATGTAGGAGTGCATCATTAAAATGATATGGGAGACGTTACACTTTTTAAGTCTCATCGGTGTGTTTACATTTAGTCAGACATTTATAAACATTTGTACAGTAACATGGTCTTACCCAGAATAGAGCGTGGCAGTTGACCAGCAACGTTCTTTCCAGTAGTTCATCGGGGCATTCGAGCATCCGACGCCCGGCCACTACCCCCGCGTTATTTACCAACATGGTGACATCACCCACTTCTTTTCGCACCAGCTCGGCCGTCTGATAAATGTTGTCACGTCGGGAGAGGTCAACGGTGTATGTGTGCGCCTTGACCCCCTTCTCTCGCACAAGTTTGGCGGTGAGTTCATTAGCTTCAGTGTTGCAGTCCCATAAAACAAGTTCAGCACCCTCTTTAGCGAATTCCAAAGCGAACAGCCTCCCTAGTCCACCCCCGGCGCCTGTGATCAAACACAGCTCGCCGTCGACTGACTTAAGACGTGGCCGCAACAAAGTACGAATAATTGCGCTGATGATGGAATACGTTAAATCTATTAACATTAAGATAAGATCTATGATGATAATCATTTTGTTCTGTTCTGAGTCTGATAGCTATATCTAACGTGAGTTAATGTGGGTAGAGAGGAAACAACTCTAAGTGATGCTCTGCCTTTATCTAGTTGCGGCTGCTGGTTTAATGAATTTCATTTTATATAACCACTGTCTGGGATTAGTGACTATATGCAGCTACCAATGGAATGCCTTGTGCCAGATTACGATAGGCCTGACTGCCCCGTGCTTTTTACGCAAACGGTCATTTCATTCAAAACAAAGTCACTAGTTCTCATGGTGCGATTTCGGAGACGTCACTAAATCAGCACCATAAAGCTTCTGTAAGGCAAATTCCTATCTTTGTAAACATTTTTTTCGTTTCCTCGTTTATCACTGCTGCAGAAGGTGAAAATGCAGTAGGTCTGTGGTAGACGGCATGCAGACCTAAATAAATATTATATAATATGACGGTTCCACGCCTGTCTTTTGTTTGTCAGAGAAAATAAATAGCATGTATACACCCTCTACGACCCCTGAATATATACAGTATGCTATCCAAACTAGGCTTTTGCACTAAATCCCATAGATTTAACACATTCCACTCAAAGAGCTCGTGCTCAAAAAGAATGTAAGCCAATGGCTGAAGCATTTGACACTACCTGAACTTGAACTACGTGTAGCCCATTACATAATAATATTTAAAGAAAATATGAATTTCTGAGGAAATTGCAGATAAAAACTTGATCAATTGTGGCACGTTATCAATTGAATTTGTCTGAAAGGACTTACATTAACCAAGAGCAGTATAGCTATATACATGAAGACACTTAGTTTCACAAATAAAATTTAATTGGTTAATTTCTCTTCATTTTTGAAGGGAAGGAACCTTTTCTCCACAAGGTTACTACGTAGATGGACACCGGAGAAGACAAAACACAGAGAAGGGAGCATTTTCCTAGCTCCTTACGGTGAAGAAAACTGATTCGGTCCCCTGGGCAGACTGGATTTATAGCTCCATGACTCAGTACAATATGTTTGGTCACTGAAGGGATACTAATACTCTTGCCATTTGATAGCATTTCCTTGCTCCAAGTGCAAAATGCACATGGTGTTCAGAATTCCACTGCAGCTCACTTCCAGTCAGGGGGTCCATTCAAGAAGCTCTTATGACATGTCAGTGGTAGAGCTGTCTAACAGAGTAGTCTAGCAAGGATAGTGACCACTTTCTATACATTCGTTAAAAAGCAAAGCACATTACCCCATGGATGCTCACGAAACACACGACCAAAACTAAAAAGGCCACCTGACCAAGAGGCCTAGAAATAAAAGATGAAAATGTGGCCATGGGATTTGATTTAACAGTGTCACCAGTGCTTCATGATCAGAATTAGCATTTAAGACAAGAAAAATTGCTTAAACTAAAATACTAAACGAAGGCTGCCCAAGTAACTGCTATAGTACAGTCATACATCACTGCTCAAAAGGTTCTGGGCTATGCCCAAAGCCATTTGACTTCAAAAGTTCAGTCCAACTTGTATGAAAATTAACACAAGACAATTCACACAGGTATGTTGTGACAATTTCAGTTTATTAAAACCAACTGCTTCATGCAGTTTACACCAACACAAAACCAGTTTGTAACTCAGCACAGCCGTCATGTCCCCTTCAAACAGATGGGGCCCTGAACATCGTGCCAGTGTGTTAACTGAGAGGAGGGCACTGTAGCTCTTCTGGAGAGAGCCTTTAGCTGAACGGGGTTCACAGAAGCTCCAAATTCAGCCAGAACATCCCCATTGCAGAGCCTGAAAGACAAATCTAAAGTTAAGACCAAGCTTGAGGGAGATCAAATAAATAGTCTTTTTTTTGTAGACTGGAGAGTCAGACACAAATGGCTTTAAGATTCAAAGGCAAATCAACATAGTCGGTCTGCCGGGGAAAAAAATGGTCATCACTTCTCACCATGTCATATCTGATCCTTCATAAAATTAAAACAGATTAAAGCAAAGCATACCTTGTTACTGCCTCCACAGTTCGGGCATCGGGATTCACCTACATTGTCCTTAGTTCAACCCAGCATACTTCCCTAACGGAGACAAAAGACCAGTGTCAGTGCATGTTAAAAAAAATCACTCAACTAAATGTATAAATTAGAAAGACGGGTGCATCAGACTATTTGGCTTTAAAATATAGGGGGTCAACAAGGTCGATCTGCTGGGGAAAAAAGATCAGTCATCATTTACACCACTGGTAAAGTCATTTACAATGAGGTCATAAGGAGTACATTCCCTCATGGTTATGCACAAATGAATACTATATGTCCATACCTGTACTTATTTGTTGAACCCCTCACTCTGTCATAGCCATTAAGGTAGCTATGATCACCCACGTGGCTTCAGAAACATCTTCCAACGCTGAAAGAGGGGATTCACCATAGCAAGTTAAGAGGGCTTGTTAAGCAACATAAATATACAGCAGGACAAGAACATAAGAATAGCAACTGGGGACTCAGACAGTTTGGCTTATTTAAAACAGCAGTCAACACTATCGCTCTGCTGGGGAAAAAAGTTCAGTCATCATAGTCACCAGTGCAGCTGGGGATAACAGAACATTGAGATATACTACGTTACACTGAACAATACTGTAAATGCTACAAGCTACAGCGCCCTTCATTGACTCGAAATCAAATGAAACTCTTAATTAAGTCGACATCTTTCACACAATGCAACCTGAAAGACAATTTAGCTCACCGGGTAGACTTTCGGGCTTTCCGGAACTTTCCACGTGGCCATTGTACCAATACGTGCACTGCGAAAAGGACACCAATTATTATTCAAAGCCACCACATGGGACATCTAAAAGGCAAATTAACTGGCCTCGGCGTTCGCCATCACACGCTACATTCAGAATCTGGCCAGGAGACAAATGTATGGCCCTTGCTTCAGTTAAAACCGATGAGAACCCGATTACAACACTTGCAAAAACGGGACCAATTACGCACCTAAGTCATTTGATCTCAATAGCAATACAAAGAGCCGAATTATCTACATATTAAGTGGATCAAAGCTTGGAAAATTAAGCCGGAGTGTTACCGCGTACAGGGGCAACGTGGTCAGTCAACTTGTTAAAACATTGTTGAGAGCACGCGATACTAGACCATACAATAAAGAATGTACTAAAACATATTAATAGGGGAAACCTATTTGCTAAAACAATAACACATTTTGACCTTCAACAGTTCTAACTTATCTGTCAGAAAGTAACACTTTGACTTACCTAGCTTCCAATGCCCTGTTCCACCAAGCAAAGAAGATCAGTGAGAGGAAAAGCACGTGCTTTTAAATAGGAATTTTCAGTTGTACGCATGCGTATGAATTTGCAGTGACGTTTGGTTAATGTAGTTTTCCTTATTTAACTAACAGTGGTATTCTCTAACCTTGGTTAAACGGGCAAACAGTTCATACTGTAAGACTGAACAGCATACAAATTTAAAGGAATTTGAGATCTGTACAATGGTGCCTCTGTTTTATAACGTAGAAAGCTTTCCGTTCGTTATCCTCTTCGAGACCCTCGGACTGGTTTATTTATTGTGCCGTCTTCCGTCATATGCCCATTAGAGGGCAGTGTAAGCACAGCGGAACATTGGGCTTTCCCCGTTAAGGCACGTCATAAAATATGTATTTGAAATTCCACCTCACGTTTGTACTGAAAACTTTAATCTACACACAATCATTAACTTTTTTTCATAGTTATTTTAAACTGATCTAACTGATGAACGATTAATTGACTCATTTCTTTTCCAAATGGACTGTGAAGTTAGCATAAGTTATTGTTTCAGCAGCTGACGAAGTGCCCCTTAGAGTGACCTTTTTTTGTGTGTGTGTGTGTGTGTGTGTATATATGCTGTGTTTGTGTGGAGCTTGTAGCAGGGTGGTGAGGGGGTCTTTTAAAGCCATTACAAATGGATTAAAATACAGATATGGAGTTACTATAATGTTCTTAAACAGAGGGATCCCAAACACATGGTTTTTGAATGGCCCCAACACCCTTCTCTTGGGAGTTTAATTACAACTGGTGTTTTATATCTCTTAACATATTCACCCAACCATACCACCCTATGTGTCTCCTTGTTCTTTTCATAAAGCCTATAGGACCATATCAGCTCTTCGGCACATTCCTGCAGGTGACAGTATACACAGACATTTACACCATTCCATTCACAACTGGGTAATTAGCACCTAGTTGCGTGACTAGGTGAGCGGCTCCTTTGTTATGAGTTACCCAGGATGATAACTCACCTCAGCAGATCAGCGCAGCCGGGGCGGATCCATACTCTTTGTTTTAGTTCAAAAGGCCCCTGCGTGAATGAGGGATTATCCCCCATTAACCTCTGGTAAAGTAAAGAGAGCACTACAAACCCCTCCTCCATTTCTAATGCAAAACAGGATCGCTCGTGCTATTGAAAATCACTCTTGCTTACTTGTTTTGCTCTGATTGTGATGGGTAAATGTACATTGACCATCTGATGCTGTGTACAAATCACAGGTCTGAAGACTGTATATTTTCCATTCACTGCTGGGTGCTGAGTTGGTTGTTTACCTTGGTTCACATTATGGGGCTCTTAAGTTTCTTTAAAAACTGACATGATATTGAAGGATTGCTCCATTTGAATGACTGAAATGAGTCGATTGCTTTGCTCAGTTTGGGCCAGCGATATGTCTGTTTTGAGTGGGTTTGAAACGAGTATGTCCATAGTTCCCAGGTGTTAATGGGGGAAGGGTTAAGAGCATTCAAGTTAAGAACATTCAGTTAAAGGGATTAGGAGACACAGTGGACCACTCATTCTGTGGAATAAAAGTAAAACTGAAGTACTGATTGTTAATTGTCAGATATGTAGTTATTTTGCTGGAATACAAGTAATGCTGTCCCTTCATTAGGACATTCACAAGTGCATACATATCTGGTGCCACTTTGACTGTGCCATAACATGGTAATATAAATATTGTAATACCTGTTTTAAACTTATGTTATCTAGCTGGGTGTGCAAAAGAGAAGACAAAATTCTGCAAGAGAAAAATGTCATTCAAGGCAATGATGTTCAAAAGGGGCCGAAGTTATCGGAGAGAACGAAAGACAAAGAGAATGATGTGATCATCCAGTTTGTGTGTCACAGGAGGCTGCTAGATTGTGGGACATGTCTGACCTTTAGGCCGAGGGCTTTTTGAAATTGGCAGTCACAGCGGGAAGTTACACTGAATGCCAAGCTACTGTCAAAGTAGTAATTGGAAAGGGGCATTGGCACAGCAGGTGGCAAATATTGTTGTGCCAAACCATAAAATGGTTCCAGGTTTTCCCTGCAGTGTCCCTCTACTTTTTGGGTTAATATTGTCTGGACATTGATAGTCCTCCTTTCTTTGCCTGTTCATGGAGGTTAAACATTCCCTGTGGTACCATTTAGTCTTTTTGCTAATATCTGGCGCTTCAGAACGGTTTGGGACAATTTAGATGTTCAGTAAATTCCACGTAGAGTGTAGTAACGGTATATTATATTATTATGAACTTTACTTTGGGTGTACAATACATGACTTCTTATTTCTGTTTCCCAACTGAAAGACATATGTTTCTGTCGCCTAAATATAATTAACATTGGACAAGAAGTTCAGGATCAGAAGGAACCAGAGAAAATAGTTGTAGCACTAAAAAAAATCGTCTGTAAGATTTGTTTTTTTTTACACCTGACATTTAAAATTTGGAACTCCGACTCTTTGTCCATTATTTTTACACTGACAGGATGAAAGATGTGAGATGTGGTAACGGAAAAGAAATTACTACCAGCCACCGATTAAAAATGACTCTCTGCGGTTGGCTTACACGTACAAAGCCACACGTTTTGGCATATATTTGTAACCTGAGTGTGTAACAGCCAGAGTGATTAATAATGAAAGCCTAGAGCAAAAGGGCAACAAAACAGTTACATTTGCCTCCTCTTTTCCAACGTGATTTATAAAGGCTCTCGTGTAACCGAAAATGCCCGCGCCCCACCCACAAGGTACTGCCTCTACTTAAAGACTGCTGTCAGCATTCCCCGGACTGTCATCGCGCTGGACGAATGAGCAGCTCCAAAAACGCCAAAAGACCTTATCGTAGGGAATAGTTCTTATTTCCTGTACACAATGGTAAATACTACTTATTGAGCGAACTGTAATACGTACACCTTGTATAATAACTGAAATAAGTAGGCAGTAATTATAAAATAATACATACAGGTAGGCTACATGTGACAAATGAAACAAAATATTTTAGTTTTCTGGTGACTGCATTTTAAAAATGCATTTGTTTCGGCATCGGTGTGTAACAGCCGTGGTTATGGCTTGGACCTGTTGTATTCTGGTCGATTCTTTGTCCGAAAACTTTACACTGGACAATGAGATCCACTCTAGTTTCATCCAGCGACGGCTCAAGAGTCAGGAGCGCAGGGAGATGCAACGAGAGATTCTCTCCATTCTCGGCTTGTCTCACCGTCCTCGACCGCACCTCCACGAGAAACACACTGCAGCCCCGATGTTCATGCTGGATTTGTATAATGCCATTTCCACAGAAGGAGATGAACCTGGCGCTTTCTCGTATTCTTACAAGCCGGTTTTCACAACCCAGGGACCCCCACCAGTGACCTTACAGGACAGCCGCGTTCTCAACGACGCGGATATGGTGATGAGTTTTGTCAACCTAGGTATGTGTTTCCAGCTGAAATAATATGCTTAATGTTGGTGAATAATATTGCGTTTGTATTAATCACAAACGAAAGCAACATCATGTAACAGTGAGAAAACTAAAAAAAACCCAGTAACTTCAATAACTAAATTTCGACGGTAAGCCTGTACAAATTGACTCCCTAAACATAATACCCGAATCTAGCAAAAGCTGAAGTGGGGCCAGTAGCAAGACCGTAGCCTGTGAAATTTACAGTTTACATACATCCTGATCTGACAAAGGATTGAGTGAATTACAATGTGCGTAACACTACAGTCTAGACTACATATGGGGTTACCCAAAGGTGACTGTGCGTCTCATATCCTGTGAGAACTAAATAGATATTATTTTCTTTTTCTTCTGTCACATAATGTCATCCCCCAAGTTAACTAAAAGTTACAAATGTAATAAAAAAAAGAGAATATTACAATCGAACCTATTGTAGCTTGCCAGATCAATCATGTAATTCTTTAACCTCTTTTATTATCCAAATTGGGTCTTCAATGATTGAGCCAAATTGCATTTGCCCATCATGACCACCTTTTTGATAGAGCTCCTTAAACCAAAGGTTTTTAAACCTGCTTTCTCCTCTCACCAAATTGACCTGTTCAACATTCCAAGCAGTAAATGTTATGACAACATCCTTGTATCCGATTTCTCTTGAATCCCTTCAAAGCTCTAGGAGATGGGGTTTAGTGTGGCTTTGTTTCGCATGACTAGGATTTGGGGAGGCATTTCAGAATCCTGTAGAGGGCAAGAGAAGTTGACCAAAGGACATTGGCCCACATACTTCATCGAAACACTCTCTTCATTTCCAGAGATAACTTTTAGTGTGTGTGTGTGTGTGTGTGTGTGTCTTTTTGTGTGTGTGTGTGTGTGTCTTTTTGTGTAAGAGGAAGAAGAAGCTACTGCACATGCCTTAATGTGTTTGACAGGACAAGTGGGCGTAGCTTTGTTTTGGTGTGTTGTTTGTAATGTGTGCGTGTGTGTGTGTGTGTGTGTGTAAAGGGGCGTGAACTTTCAGGGACTTCCTTGGACATTATTGCATTTATTAAATCCAAATCCTGCTTTTGTTTCCCTTGGAAACCACACTATGAGCCTAATTGCACTGTGGTGAAACCTCAGACACAGTGCCTGATCTTGTTTGCTTTCCAGTGTCAATACTATACTGTGTAAGCCTCAACCTAAATGTCCTCGCTGGGAACATTCAGTAGCTCATGGCTCTGCTTACATGGGACAAGCTTTAAACTGAATTACTCCCATGGTCAGAAAACTACTCATCTGTAAGTTATCTCTAATAATATTTTATTATTATCATTTTTTGAAAGAGCAGAATGTTGAGAATTAATTGGAATAATCACGCCGACAGACAGATATCGCAATCACCTCCATTAATCGCTTTGTTCTTTAATAACTGATGTTGGAAGCGACTTTATGCTATGTTCCGTGTCGTTCTTGGCAGCTTCTGTAATACTAGAATCGGACCACACTGAATTAAAGTATTTCCCTTTGACTAACCACAGCTGCTAGAGAATTAGTCAAAGAGAGCTGACCACAGCCCTCTCCCATTTTCTTTTACTCTTCTTTTTTTCCCCCCCTTCAATTCCTCCTCCTCTGTTCTTTGTTTCTGAGGGGGGAAAGGAGTACTTATTCTGTCATTAAGCCTTGAACGCTCTTTGGACGTTTCAGAACGTTTGAGAATCTAATTATTAACAGAGATCAAGTTGTCCCTCTTGTTTCACCTATTGTTGTTGTGTGCAGGCAAGGTTGGACCTTTGACTGAGATGGAACAAACAAGGTTTCTTTAACAGATTTCAATAGAAGGAAAGGAATGAGGTTGTAATGGTCAAGTCGCCCGATAAAAGAAGAGTGGTTGTCACGGAACAAAGAACAAAGTCTAAAAATCAAAAGAGAGCACAAAAGAAAAAGGATTGCGTTTCAGTCAAACATACTACCCGTAAAAAAATATCAAAGAACTGTAGGTTCTTATAAATTCCAGTCCATATATTAAACTGTTTTGAGTAGAGTTATTCCCCCTGCACAGCCGTTCAGATAAAAGGAGCGCTTAGATGTCAAGGTAAAGTTGTTTCTGAACAAATTTTGTCAAACTGTATTTTCGAGCTTTCAAATGCGATAATTCTCTTAAACTCCTCACATTAGATCCTATTCTACGCTGGGAAAAAAAAAAACTGTCTTTTTCAGCACAGTCTAGACTTGAATATATTTGTACCTAACAACACAGACAAGCCAAGTCTGACTGTCTGGCAAGGCAGCTGTAACTTGATGGAATGGCTTTTTGTTGGAATGACTTGACTTATATTCTTGCACTGTTTGTATTTTACCACAGTATCTGCTTTTTTTCGGGGGGGGGGGGGGATGCAGATGTTTCTAAGATGTTCTGTTTCTCTCTGTACAAACCAGCTGCTTAGGAGAAAGACAAATCGCTGCCTCCGCTTATCTTGTTGAAGAGCAGATGAGCTATGCCCTAGTTAATATGGAATGAGAGAAGATGAATAGCTTATGTGTTCCTCATCTCTCATCACAAAACTTGGGTTTAGTTGTTTGCAGATGGTTTTCTGGGTTATTTAGATTTAATGATATTAGTACAAAGTTTTTTTTTGTTTTTTTTTGTTTGTTTTTTTTACAATTTATATGATATTAATATCGTATGCCACTCATACTTGTGATGAATAGTAAATGATAGGAAAAGGGATTGCTGAATTCTCATGGCACTTGCCCCCCTTCAGGCACAATGTGAAAGAAAACAAGTAGAAAATCCACCTGTTTGTGTTGATAAGCTGATTGGCAAAGTAAGAAGCTCGTTCTTTTTTTTCCAAGAGTAAAATCCGATCATTCCTCAAATGCTTTTTTTTTCAGCCCTTGAAGAAAGTTGATTTGTGAAGACGTTATCTTTAGGGCAGAGTTGAATTTTATAAAGCAATAAAATTAAAAAGTGGCAGCAATTTTTTTTTTTTACAGCTTAATGTTCTGCCAGTCAAATAATACAGCTAAATAAGAGTTACAAAATGCTGTTTAAAGCTACTTTTTCTGTCTTTGTAGAAATGTTTTAGATGATCTCAATAGACATTTTATAAACTTTAACTTCATGTAGTAACAAAGTCATTATATCAAATTCACTGTTTTTTTGGGGTTTTTTTTTAACAAGCTTGGACTTCGTATTTTATTAATAAGATTTTATTTAACTGCCATAACTGTGCTATAAATCTGAATTGCAGAAGGCAGTAAAGTTCAGAGGGAGGAAGGGAGGGAGAGAGAAAGAGAGGTGATATAGATGAAGCACTCAGATACATGTTTAGTAATGCCATCTTGGCATGTAACTTTGTCCAATGCGTCAGTGAAAAGTGTTGAAACTTGGCATGAAGAAAAGTTTGCATATCTAGGCGCTGATCTCTCCAGCTAATGGCCTTTAACATAAACATGCCAAATCCTTACAAGCAATTATTGCCTTCATAAAATGCCCCTGTTTTTTTTCTTAGTATTTAATTGCGGTGAAACAGATGACTCTTGGTCTTCAGTATGCACTTAACTGCTAGTGGTTGGTCTTCCCTTACAGGCTGTTAAAGTCTGTGAGAGGTTGGAACAATGCAAAAATGCATCACTTAATCTATGATGTCATGTGTGTCCGCCGGCAGGCAGGATGTGTTTAAGGATGGTAATCATCACCCTCTCGGCACACCTTTGCCTCGGGGCAAGTCACCCGTTGCTTTGGAGACCTCATCGTACTTCCCAAGGACAAACAGATTAGGTAGCACTGGAAAAACAGAGAGCTGGAGACCTCCAGGAAATGTTCAGTTCATGCCACTGTACGGCTGGAAACTGTGAGAGGTGGGTCAGAGGATGTAGGGTGGAGCAGTGAGAGGGAGAGACAGAGAGAGAGAGAGAGAGAGAGAGAGAGACAGAGACAGAGAGAGACAGAGACAGAGAGAGAGAGAAAGAAAGAATTCAACACTGGAGGTTGCAGTTGTATGAAGAGGGTCATATAGATGTGTTTTTTTTTTTTCATAAATTCAGTACATTCACTGCAGAGAGTTTATAAGTTTGGCATAATCACTTACAACGGTGTCCTTTAAAATAGTTTGCGAGGCAGAGAGAGGCCCCATTTTGCTGGTTTGCTTTGTATGCTTCACTGGCTAAAGCAAGAGGCAGGTATGGAAAAACTCAGAGTTAGTCTGGAGAAGTCTGTGTGTAATTGCACCTTACCACTTAGCTTTCAACAGTGTTGCGAGCCACAGACAGATATTATAGGTGTCCTTTTATAGCAGAACAATTCTGAATTTCTTTCCGAACCGTGAGGGGGATAGAGCACGTTCATACGTATGGTGCATTTTAGGTCAGCGTTGGTCAGGGACGGGTCATGTGCGAAGTCCTTTTCGGGCTCACACACACAAACCAGAGGTTGTTCAGAGTCCTTGCCATTTGGTATGCCTGTGAAACATTTCAATGTGTTTAAACATGTGCGTGTGTTTTGTGCGTTTAAACATGTGCGTGGGTTTTCTGTGTGTGTGTGTGCGTGTGTGTGTGTGGGGCACCGTCTCAGTTTCCGGGCTAGGCTTTAACAGAGCTTTTCTTGTGGTTTGAGCATGTGTGTGATTTAAATCTAAAGCCAGTCAGTGCTGGGACTGTGGTCTCCCCCCCACTGTGGTACAGCATTTCATGTGGACCAGAGTCACTCGTGCCCAGATCAATCATTCTCTTATGGAAGCAAACATTTCTTTTTTGGACACACTGATGTGGGCAAACCAATCAGCATTAGTGCACAGTTTGATTCAGGAACACTTTCGTAGACCGGTGCCTCTTTTAGATGACCGAAAGAGCAGGCATGGTATGCGCGTTAAGCACAGAGCACTGCACAGTCAAGAATCAACAGGGGCCCAGTAGCTACAGGCATTATCTCAATGCTGCTCTTAGACTTCAGTTTTAAAGACACGGCGCTTCATGAGTGACTTAAGTCTCTTTTTTTCCCTCACCTCTCTCTCTCTCTCTCTCTTTCTCAGTGGAACCTGATCAGAAGGTCCATCCAGCGCAGCAGAAACATCAAGAGTTCCGTTTCGACCTCTCCCGCATCCCAGAGGGAGAGTCCGTGACGGCCGCCGAGTTTCGCGTCTACAAGGACTTCGTCCAAGAACGTTATGAAAACGAGACTTTCCGCGTCAGCGTCTACCAGGTGCTGCAGGAGAGGCCGGACAGGTGAGTTTCGTATCCACGAGATTACGTCCTACCTTGTTTTTTTGTTTGTTTGGTTTTTTTTTTAGGTTTTGTTAAATGCCTAGGTAGTTTCAGAAAACCAGTTAGCGCTACAAGATGAAATGAAACATATGCTAACCTACTCCTGTGTGTGGGAGAGTGGGATGTACACACACACACACACACACACACACACACACACATACTCCCACAGAATTCCATCTGCTGATTTACAGTGTGGCTACTAACACAATATGGAAGCAGCAGCCATTACAAAGCCATTATTGTCAATTATACAGACAAAGTGCTCTCAAAAAAACAGGGATGCTCCACCTTCGCCCCATATGGAGAACCGCCCACTTCCCGATGCCCGCCCCCAGTCACCCGCTCCTACTCCCATCCTTTTTATGATGGTGCTTACGCAACGCTGTCCTCACTGAAACCCCTTTATCAAAGTCTGGTGTATGGCACGCACATGGACGCACACTTAACCACACACACACACACACACACACACACACATACACACACACGCTCACACAGAAACTGTGTCCTGTACCTGGGCTCTGTTTCTGTTGTGAGTCATGTCCCCTTACGTCTTCACCATTGTCATGTAGAGACATCTGTGCCCTTCATCCAGACAGAGAGGCAACAAGGCAACACAATGACCCAGTCAGAAACACTGGCCTAGAGGCATGAAATTCAACCTGTAAACCAAGCCATTGTTCACTGGATCAACCCAGTGAAGCTGTATCTCCCAGAATCAGTCCAGGAATTTTAATCCGTGAGAAGAAGCATCACATTTAATAAGGGCAACCTCTGACCGTCGTGTGGGACATGCTGTTGCTTGTATACTCTGATCTTTCTATGTTGTTTTCTTGTTTTGTTTGTATTTTGATGTTGCTTACCTCATACACTGGGCACTTATGCAGACCGACTCTTTCATATCTCTTCCTTAATGCAAGTTCTAACTTGACATGATGTCGTAATTTTATTTGGCTTTCTGTCCTAGGTTTCAGGTTAGCCCCAGAAAACACAGAGGGTGTGAATAAGACACTGAATAGAAGACATAATTTTCCCCAAGCAAAAAGATGATTCATTTAGATAGAGTGACATTCATATGAACTTATAAAGCGACATGGTCCCAGCTGACGTTGTTGTTTTTCTTTGTTTGTTTTTTAAACTTATAGAAAATTAGAGCTTCTTCTCTTGGACTCGCGGGTCGTGTGGGCAGCAGAGGAGGGCTGGCTGGTGTTTGACCTCACAGTCACTAGTAACCATTGGGTCCTGAACCCTAGGCAGAACCTTGGTCTGCAATTGGCTCTGGAGAACATGAATGGTGAGTCACATTGCTCTCTTGCAAGCTGTAAAAATAAGTAAAAATAAATAATAAAAATAACTAACTAAATAAATAAATAAATGATACATGATCTGAACTAAGCTGAACTGGATCAAACCACAGTGCACTCAGATGAATGAGATTCATCTGAATTAAGCTGATCTGAAGTAAATGGAATCTGTCTGAACTGAACCGTGTTGAACTGTGCTGAACCTAATGGAACAGAACTGAGTTAAACAGAGTTGAATCTGATGTTGATTATGAAGTCAACTAAAGTGATCCGCGTGTTAAACCTGTGTGGTAACCTGCAGGGCAGAACATAAGTCCGAGAACGGCGGGCCTGGTTGGCGGCAATGGGCCCCAAAACAAGCAGCCCTTCATGGTGGCCTTCTTTAAAGCCACAGGGGTCCACCTCCGCAGCATCCGGTCCGCCTCGGGCCAGAAGCAACGCAACCCCAACCGCTCCAAGAGCCCCAAGTCAGCAGGGTCTAACCAGGAGGCCCTCAGGATTACTGAGGCTGCAGGTACCACCTCACACTAGACTTTAATACACCAACATCACCTCCAGAACAGTCTCTGTTGACCATTATAGTGACAATTTACATTTACAGTATATTCAGTCATTTTCAAGAATTGTACAAATCAATGGTTAATGGCTATGGGATAAAAAAAAGCAATACAAGATTTATATGATGTTTAATGTCAGAATCTGATGCTAGAAGCTGCTCTCCACAGGGAGACCCTTTCTAATGTTTATCTCCTCAGATGTCGATCATATTTTTGTCTTTTTTTTTTCCTAGAAAACAGCAGCATTGACCCCAAACAAGGCTGTAAGAAGCATGAGCTCTACGTCAGCTTCAGGGACCTGGGTTGGCAGGTATGGGAACGATCTTGACCGTATTACAAACCAAACCTTTTTACACATACTCAGCACTTAGAGTCACTGAATCTCTCTTTATCTCTCTCTCTCTCTCTCTCTCTTTCGTTTAGGACTGGATTATTGCACCAGAGGGTTATGCTGCATACTACTGTGAAGGGGAGTGTGCCTTCCCCTTAAACTCCTACATGAATGCCACAAATCATGCTATTGTCCAGACTCTGGTAAGCAAATCAGTACAGCACTATCATGGAAACTGTCCTGTAAATACCAGAGAATATTACTTGCAGTTGCTCTGTAAATAAGTTAAAACATGTTTGAATGTCTTCTGCATAAGACTTCATGTACAGGTCAGAGGGTATGGAATTAACAGAAAAAAAGGCAGGTTCACTGAATAAATGTTTGGAGTTGATTGCTGTCGCCCCTTGGCCAGCACAGTGGCTGAGAATATTCTTAGATTAGGTTCTGTTTCTCCATGTCTTGGTTCATTTCCAGAAGTATCTCGTAGGTGATCCTTCAGTGTAGTCATAATTCATTCGTTATCAATATATCTTAAATCATTCTCAGTTCTGTCTTCGTCTGTTTGTCTGTCAGGTTCACTTTATAAACCCAGACACGGTGCCAAAGCCCTGCTGTGCCCCCACACAACTCCATGGCATCTCAGTGCTCTATTTTGACGACAGCTCTAACGTCATCCTTAAGAAGTACCGCAACATGGTGGTGAGGGCCTGTGGTTGCCACTGACAACGCCTCTCCTCGGTTAAGGACGCTGAGCAGTCGAGGTCGCTAAAACTTGGGCAGTTGCCTGCCTCCCAATATCCACACTTTCCAAGGACTCCTCAGTGGAGCTAGACTGAGTTTTCTATTTGAAAATGTTCAAAAAATCTCTCAGGACTGTATTATGGAGTGTGTTGTCAGTGCTCTGGTAGAACCAACATTACAACTTGGTAATCCTGTTCTGTGGCCATGAGAGAATGCCAAGTTTGGGACATTTAAAATGGAGACTCCTTAAAACTTTTTCCTTGGCCCTCACCCATGGAAATGATGACATGACGTTTCTGTGTAGCAGTTTAAGCCATATGTTTATAAACAGTCTCACAATTTCTGTAACAGGTTATTCATATAAGCTATGTTGTTACAGTCTTCTACAAAATAGTAGACATTTCTCAGGCACATCTTCAAAAACCGACCAGCTGCATTCATTATATTGTGTCTATTTTTTAAATCTATGCTCCAGACATCCAAAACACATGTTTACATCTAATAAAAGTGTTAGTTATGTAATTAATAATAAAAAAAAAAATGCTCTGTAACCGTTTTTTATCTGAATACTTTGTCGTTGGCCCGAAGAAAACGGAGGGCTCTGTTCGCTTAGGCCCATCTGGGAATGACTGAAGAGAGTTAGTGGTGTCATGTGTGTGCTGACAGCTCTGAGACTTCATAGGGAAGAGGAATTTATACACGCAGGTGTCTGCCCAGCCCTCCTGCCGTGGACGTATCACCATCCCGCTCTCAGAACATTCAAGCTGGGCCAGTGATATGTGTCCACGAGCAAAGGCGAACAATCGCTCAGTCTCTACCTCCTTCTGAAGTGCTTCCAGCCAGGCAGGTGGGGGTGGGGGTGGGAGGGGGGGGGACTGGAGAGAGCATTTGGTTATGATCTGAATGTTTTGAATAGACGCAATAATGAAATCCACTGAATAAAACCGTCTAACGGAGAGCAGGTGCAATCGATTTTTCCCCGGCTTGGTTGGAATTTTGCAGCTGCTCTCTATAGTACTGCAGATAAGATGTTGTTGTTTCTGAGATCCACTGATATGATTTGGTGCACTACAAGAGGGCCATCAGATTTTGATCTTTGGAGGTTTGGAAGATGGGTATTACATTATATTTTGGAAAACTTCTGGTCTGATTGGCTATCCAGTTTCTGGGGCTTTCTATTGTATTTGACATGCTGCCAATGGCTTACAGCAACTGCGGTAGATCAGAAAATGCAGTATTTGATAATTCAGCATTAGGGGTAGTTGAAAAGACTGCTCAGTTAATGGCAACCCAAGTTAGGTCCATATCACCATGGAGATAATGTCTGTCATATGTAGTGTGTTTTGGTAAGAGTTAAGATCAAATAAAAACCAGATTCATGCATACGTATTCTAGATACATAAAGAAAGCTTTACTCTCTTAACTTTTTTTTTAAAGTGAGAAAACACTTTATAGTCTGTGAATTGTGAAAACATTTGGAAGTTTTTTCCTGGTGTAACTGTGTGAAAGTTCATCTGGATAAAAAAACAACAACAACAACAGCAACAACAATTGTTTCAACATGGGTACCCATATTTTTCATTTCTGCATCGTCACAGAAGATCATTTTCTATGAACAGTGTTAAAAGTAAAAATTCCAATTTTCACTCTCCTTGGGTATCAGTGATGTAAATCTTCCAAAGAGATGCAAAGAAAGGATTGACTTTCCTACTATCATCATAGTTATGATACCAGTTTTATAACCCGGGAAGATCCTGACTCCCAACACCATATAGCGTACAACACCTAAAACAGAGCACAGGCACCTGAACCAAAGATATAGAGGTGAACCTCAAAGGTATGGAAGGATATGCAAATTTGAACAAAATGAAAAAGCTTCAGTCAGTGTGTCCATTCTTTGCTGGATGTGTTTGAAACGTGTGGACCTCTGAGCTAAGGAGCTGACCTGTGTCTCTTTCGTGGCACTGCCTGTCTCTGCATCTCTGTTAGCTTGTCTGTGCTACAGGTCTTAAACATATCACATCCTCTTTCCTCGTCATTTCGACAAGCGCCGGGAACAGAGGGCAGCGCGTGGCTGGCAGATGTGGGTGTGAGCGCCAGACAGACGTCCCCCACGCAGAGCTGACGGCAGCGAAGACCGCAGAGCCGAGCGGTTCTCCGAGGATCGCAGGAGGACCAGCCACGCCCACAGACGAAGAAGGGAAACTCTGTGTAAACTTCAAGAGAGTCCTGAGAGGGAGAATGTGATCATAAGATGTGAAATATCAGTATTAGATCATAGATATCTTATCTGTCCTCTTTTTTTGCTGTTTCTTTGCTTGCTTAAAAAACGCATTCCTGGAATTCATGACACTTAAAAAAAAAAAATCAGCCAAGTTTAAATAAACGAAGAATTCTTTCCACACTTTGGTTAATTGTGGAAATTGAGATGAAACACGCAATTGTAATTACTGTCTCAGTATGCATGCAGTTGCTTAATCAATATATAATCAGCTGAAAATGACGAGCTTGTATACCTGAGAACGGTGATCCTCCAGCAGAACAAGCAGACGTGAGAGCACAGGTGTATGTGAGGGAGAGATGCTTTTTATGGTGCAGGAGCTTAGACGTAATTCATCACAGGAGGAGGCACAGAGCTGGAAGTCCTCCACTTGCAGATCTTCTACCTTTTTAAGCTGTCCACCACGTAGCTCGATCAAGGAGCCCACGGCAAAATGAGGCAACAGCCAGGGGTATGAGTTTGGGGAAGCCGTTGAAGATGAAGAAGGGCCATGAGCAGGAATATGCGAAAGAACCACTGAACTCTCATTCTCTTCGTGTTTTACTGCTCCTCCAGTTCCATTCCCCGCCACAAGGGGGCTATCAGTTTTTCTTTGCTTTTCATTCCCCCACTTTGAATTCACTGAAATGGAATTCTTAGGCAGATCGTCTGATGATGCTGCGTACTTGAAGTGTGATGACCCTCCAAAAGCAGAGGAACCGCGTTTGCCCGGAATGGATATGTCCATCATGCTGGCATAAGGAGAGTTTAGAGTGTGTCCTGTCAGATACCTCTCCCTCTTTCTCCTGCTGATGTATGAGCTCCTTTGTCTGTCACCACTCTGGAGCCCGTGAAACCAATGCACAGGGTGTCTTGCTGTGGGTATCTGTAATCTGTCCGTCATGAGCTCTCCATTGGGCAACTCAGCAGAAAAAGTTCTCCTGCTACTGTGTGAGGCTGAGGCCTGGGAGTGTGACTTAGAGACGAGAGAGCTACCGGCTCCATAAAGTCTTCTGTAATTCTGCATCAAAACATCCCGGGGCTCTGCGTTGAGATAGCTCCACGCCGAGGACGGCCCAACAAAGTCATTCTGCACAGCGGAAGCAGCCAAATCAGACTGGAGATGAGCTGGATATGTTGGATGTTGACCACCGGAAAGCA